>NW_007729222.1:141393-215441 GCF_000696425.1 Galeopterus variegatus | reverse complement strand
AACCCACGGCGGGAGCGTCGCTGCGCTCCCAGCACCGCACTCTCCTGAGTGTGCCACAGGGCCAGCCCTGGTTTCTTGATATGTCTGAAAAAGTAGCCTGTTGTGAAAAGATCTGGGCTATGACATGTCCACTTTTACTTGGCCTGTTCATTGATGGATTGATAAACATACAAAATATATAACCTATAGTATTATTTATTACACCAAAAAAAAAAAATTGAAAATTAGTCCTGAAATCTTATTAGGAAAGACCTCAAGGAAACTCATGGCCCCAATACATGTAGCAATCACAAACATTTTCCCAAAATGACTGTTCTAACCTTATTTAAGTGATAAGCACTGTTGATTATCCCCATGAACCAGTGAAATATCCCAGAAACACTGGTATTTTGGATTTCAAACAATATGCTCAAACTTCTCTTATCTGAAAAGTGGCTCAAATATTATTTTGTAGACCATGAATCCAGATCTATATTTGCACAAACTATGTTTGCCCTATAACAGATATAAGATATCTGGATTTTCACCAGGATTAGGATTGTCAGATTTAGCAAATAAAAATAGAGGATACTCACTTAAATTCAAATTTGAATTTCAGATAAATAACAAGTTTTTTTTTTTAGGATAAGTTTGCTCCATGCAATGTTTGAGACATAATTATGCTAAAAAAATTATTCACTTTTTAAACTGCAGTTCCAATTTTACTGCAAGTACTGTATTTTATCTGGTAATCCTGAATAGAATCTACTACTGAGCAGTGTCTCCTCTAATTGGCACCCTTACAATACCTATCCTATTTATAAAGCACAAAAGGTTAGCATCTATTTCTTGCTGTGTTAGACTTCCCAAATGTAAAAGAAACAGATTCACTGATGCCTTGCACCCTGGGTCTTAAAAGTTACTCTGTCCCTTAGTTTAGTAATAAATTGGGCCTGAGATGTGGAAATAGGAATTCTTTAACGTCACGTCTATGTTTGTTTCCATTAGCAGTACATTTTCTTTTTTCTCAAAATCTCTGAGACTCCATTAAAAATCACTTGGCCACGTCATTCATCTAACAAACTGCTGCTCGTACTCTGTCCCTTAGTTTAGTAATAAATTGGGCCTGAGATGTGGAAATAGGAATTCTTTAACTTCACGTCTATGTTTGTTTCCATTAGCAGTACATTTTCTTTTTTCTCAAAATCTGAGACTCCATTAAAAATCACTTGGCCACGTCATTCATCTAACAAACTGCTGCTCCGTCAGTTTTTCAGTCAAAACTCCAAGGTGTTTTAAGATGATAGCCCTGGTGGGAAATGGTTTATGTTTCCCAAATAGTATAAAGCATCCAATAAACCTAGAAGGGACATAAAACGCTGCCACACCAGGGAGCTATCTTCTTTATGTGCAGTGTGAGATGGAAGTTTTCACTTAGCAGGCAGAACTTTTTCATACACTGGGGAAATAGATTGTTATATGCTGTGTTTATTTTTAATGATTGTGTTCCTCGTTTGCAAACACAGTTCTCCTTTTCTGACAGACATTTACAATGAGGAAAGAAGACACAAAAAGTGAACTTGCAGATTTATGCTAATAAACACACAAACGTATCTACCTGTGCACCTGTCCCACCCTCATTTCTGTTTCTAATAGAGGGAAAGGCAGCCTGATGCTCAGCCCCTCCCTGTTTTCGCAGGAACCTTCAGCTAATGGATACCCCTCGTCTCTGTCGTCCAGACAATCACATTGGCCATTAAACACGTTAACAACTTCCCATAAAATAACTCTTCCTAGATTCCAGCACCCACAGCTGCCTTCTACTTCTTTTCACTCACGGCTGAACTTCTGGAGGTTTTCCACCCTCACTCCGTTCCTACTTCACTCCCACTTCACTCTTCACCAGCTGAACTGTTATTTCCACCGTCAGCATTCATACAACCATCTTTCTCCAAGATCCTCATATTATAAAGCCTGTAGATAAATCCCTAGATTCCACGGTAGGCAGAATAATGATCTCCAAAGATGTCCATGTCCTAATCCTTTGGGCCTATGATTATACTATGTTACATGGCAAAAGGAATTAAGATAACAGTTGGTATTAAGTTTGGTAATCGGATGACCTTAAAATAGGGAGATTGTCCTGGATTATCCAGGAGGGCCCAATGTAATTACAGAGGTCCTTAAAAATAGAAGAGGGAGGCAGAGGAGAGAGAAGCATAGAGACAGCAGTATGGAAAGGACTTGGCCTGATGTTGCTGGCTTTGAAGATGAAGGAAGGGGCCACGAGCCAAGGAATGCCAGTGGCCTGTAGAAGCTGGAAAAGGCAAAAGAACACACCCACCTAGAACTTCCAGAAAGAGACACAACCCTACCAATGCTCAGTGAGGTCCGTGCCAGACTTCTGACTGACAGGACTGTAAGATAATAAATTTGTGTTGTTTTGAACCACCTCCTTGGTGGCAATTTGCTCAGGCAGCAGTAGGAAACTAATAAAAGTTCCTTGATCGAACACTCCCCTGGCTTTGCTCCCACATTTCAGGTGATCCTATCTCTGCATGCGCATGCTCCCTCTCAGCCTTTATGTGCTCATGCTCTGTCCTAGATGCACTCTACTTACTCTGTATTATCCACACCCAGGGCTGTGATCGCCACCTCTATACAGAAAACTCACACATTTATATTCCCAGACCATATCTCATGTTGAGTTCCAGGTCCACAAATACAAGTGCTTGCCTGACAGCTCTTCTCAGATGAACCCGTCACTTCAAAGCAAAGATGGACAAAAAATAAAATAATAACCTTTTTCTCCAAACTCGATCTTTTTCCAGCATGTCCTATCTCAGTAAATAGAACCATCAATTCAGTCACTTAGGTGTCATCTTTGACACTCTCCCTTATCTCTTATATCAAATCACTATCTGCCATCCATTTTATTACTAAATATTGCTAAGATCTATCCATTTCCTTCTTTATGTCTTCTCTGCTTGTATATGCATTGACTGTATTTGTTTTCTACTGCCGCAAAACAAATTAACATGACTCAGCAGCATAAAATCACACCCATTACAGCAGATCACAGTCTGTAGGCCCGAAGTCCAGCAGGGTGTGACGAGGTTCTTTGCTGAAGCTAAAATCAAGGTGTCAGCCAGCTGCAGCTGTGTTGTCATCTGGAGCTTGGGGTCTCCTTATAAAATCATTCCTGTTATTGGAAGAATTTAATTTCTTGCCTTTATAGCACTGAAGTCCACAATTCCTTGGTGGCTGTCAGCTGGGGACTGCTCTGAGCTTCTAGAGGCCACTCGCATTTCTCATCATATGGTCCCCTACAACTTCAAGTCAGCAATGGTGCAGTGAATTTTTCTTCTGCTTTAAATCTCTTTGATTTCTTCTACAACCAACTGAAGAAAGCTCTGTAAGTTTTTTAAGGCTCATGTAATTAGATCAGACCTACTCAGATAATTTTTCTACCTTAACGTCAATTGTGCATAAAACATAAGATAATCAATGCTGTAATATCTCATATTCATAGATTCTGGGGATTAAGATGAGATATCTTTGGGGGGCCATTTTAGAAGTTGATCCTACAACCCTGGCCTAAGCTATCATCATCACTCTGTGCACTACAAATTGATTTCCTAGTTCATCCACCCAAATGTGCTTTTCCCACTCTAGTCTCTTTACTCTGCAGCCAACGATCATCTCAAAACACACTCCCAATGGTGTCACCTAAGTGTTGCTCTTAGGTACAGCCATGGCCTGGAGCTGTTCTGCTTGGCTTGCTGTTGGTAGCCCGGTGCCTGTGACTGTTACTGCTCCACAGGGAGATCAGAACAGAAACTGCGGGCAAGCATCTAGCCACTTTCATGGCAATTTCACAGAATAATTGTACGCCTGGTGGAACTAAAATAACATTTAGAGCTTATCTTTTTATGCATCTTTCAAAACTTTTTGAAAGTAATTTATTATTTAACTTTAGAAAAGTATTGCATGGTGAAAAATTGAAAAAGCAAACAGTATTGGCTCTTTACCTCTGAAATTTGGGGAAGTGCTGGACCTGTGGGCTCTGCATTCTGGCCTCCACTTCTCCAGCTTTATCTCATGCTCTACAACCTCTCTCTCTAAGCTCTAGCCACAGTGGCCTTCCGTCATCCCTCTGTGTGCCATGTTCCCTGTGACTTGCTGACTGCCTTGCTAGATTATAATCTCCCTTGTTATATTGTCTCATTGAACAGGACACCTCCAATATGTACCTATCAAAATCTCAATATTTCTTATTTATGAATATGTAAATGTTTATGAAACATCTGCTTCCCTCCTAAAATGTCAGTGCTATGGTGTCGGAGATCTTATCTTCTAGTTAATGGACATATACCCATCTCCCTGTACAGAGCCTGACACATAATAGGTGCTCAACAAATGCACACAGAATAAGAAGAAAAAAAAATATATATATATATATATAATCTGCACTATTCAAATTCAAATAGCACCTCAACCGATTATTACCTGTTTGATTTTTTTAAAAATCTATTGCTCAAATTGACATATAAAATTGTGTGTATTTGTCATGTACAACATAATGTTTTTAAGTATATGTACATTAGAGGATATAGTGAGCATTCAGAATTCTTGATTAATTTTTGGAGGCCCCAAAATAGAAAAATTGAATTGCCTGTGAACCTAGACAAATAGTTGCTTGAGACATTAATTTGGATATAAAAGAGGTATAAATGAATATCTACTCAAGTTGGTAAGTCTGACCATTCAATATATAGATCTATATACTTATTATTCATAAAACAACACCTACACACTCTTTAAGTAAAAAAAAATAAGATGTGCTGTTTTGCAACTTTTCTTCCATATCCTTGTGTTGAATTAAAAAAGAATGGATCGAAAAAATATACTGTTAATGAGGGCCCATCTTCTTGATTCCTGAAGATCCTTCCTGAAGAGCCTGAAGGAGAAAAGGTGTTTTCAGAGAGATGTTGCTTATTGCTTGCCGGAAAACACTTAAATAATAAATTTTAATCTGGGAGAACCCAGTGTTAGCAGTAGAACTAGAGTTCTACACAAATGTTTCACATGGAGACCTCAACGGTCTTCCATTAACATTAGCATCAAACCTAATCACAGAAATAATGGCACACAAGACAATCCATACCCAGACTTAAGGCATTTACAGTCAAATTTTTATAACAATACAGAGGGCTATGGACTTTTCTAGCATTGATTTATATTGCTAAACTTATCCAGGACATAGGTTGGAAGCTGTGTTAGCTAGAAAAAGACAGCCTTCTGTTACAGCAAAGCCATGGAAAACACTGTATCGGAAGGTAGAAGAAAAAAAGATATATTTTTTAATGCATACTAGAAAGAGTTAATAAAGGGGGAGAATAAAATATGACCATGAAATGCACAAAATAAGTGGTATTTAACAAAAATGAATGCTTCTATTGTGCTTATAATGTGCCACACACTCCTCAAAAAGCTTTGTGTGTATTAACTCATCTAATAACCCCTATAAGACCTATGAGGATGATACCATTATTAACCAAGGAATGGGGAAACTGAGGTATGGCAGGTTGATGATCTCCTCAGGTAAGAGGCTAGACCAAGGTTTGAATACAATATCCTAGCTCTAGACCTGTTTTTTGACCACCACGCCTTGTAAGAAGTGATAAAAGGAAGCTTTTGTATTAAGAATTTAATGGGAAGCAAGAATTGGGGAATTTGGCTGGATGAAATATAAAAGGTCCAGGGAAAAGTTCAGTGTGTGGAAACAATTTAGAAATTTGGTTAACAGCAACATCCAGTTTGGGATTTCATATGATGGAAATGGCCATGTGTTACTAGCAGCCTCTCTAAACTTGACCTTCCTGTCCCATTGTCCTAGATTTTTATTGGCTACAAAGAGCCCATTTGTTATTTCTAGTGGAGGAAATTTCCAGTGGCTGTGGGAAATGAAGCCACAATTACTCAACATCTGAACAATCTGTTAGAGATGGCAATGACTGTTCTCAACCTCAAACAACTCAGATTAACAATACTGGTAGATAATTTAAAAGGTCCACAGTTTTAATAATATTTATAAACTAAGCTCTTGATGCCTTTGCGTTTTTAGTCTTCAATTTGACATAATTTTTCTACAATTATTTTATATTAGGCCTCTTTTGGAGGGGGGAGCACAATTAACATGTTCTAAAATAACAAGAATTTAAGGTATTCTTAAATCTTCCTCTTTTTTCCTGTTCAGTGATTTTTGTTTTAGGACTAAAAATACCGATGACTAAATACTATCTCAGGCAAAAAAGGAAATGACCAAATGTTCACTATTTTAAGACGACAGCATTTTATAAAGGAAATAATGGCCATGAAATTAACTAAATCTTGATTTAATTCTAATATTATATTTCCATCATAGTTAACTGTGTTGAGATAGGAGCATCAGAGAGAAGATTGCATCTATATTTCATTATTATGCTTTGCTTTACATAATAATGATTTAGCATTCTTAAAAACCAGGGAATTTGTGGAGGTATTTTGTTACACTTTCCACCATGTTATTTAAAAAAAATAGTGAACTTTAAGTAACGGAATGAATCATACATAATTTTGAGGTCATCCTGTTTAATCTGTTGGCAAATAATTACCATTGAATAACACAGATAACTGTATAGTTTCAAGCAATGTGCTATAACACATTATACAATTCTAAGGAAATTATTTTTATACAGTTATTTAATGTAGATAAACCACTTTGCTATGCAGCACTTTAAAATACAGAATTTTGAGAGAAAATTGCATAAAGTACAGAAAATTCATTTGATTATTTAAAGAATACACCATAATAAGAGCTATAATCTATAACTGCATCATCAAGGTGTATAGGACAGAAATCATTTACTGTTAATAAAAGGGGAGAGAAGAGAGGGGGAAAAGAAATCAGAGAGAGAGAAAGAGAGAGAGAGAGAGACATGTTTCATGAAGAAATGCTGTAATATATTGACACATGATAGTGTTGAATCTTGTGTAAACGGGAGGTAGGTAATTTAAAATTTTATATATCAAGACATTTTGACATCTTAAAGTATGTAGAAAATTAAGGTATTGAATAGAAACATTGACAAACAGAATGAGAGAAAACCTCTCTCTAAGACAGATTAACTTAAAAAAGTCAAATCTAAAATGATTTTTATCTAAAGTCATGTACACCTATCCAGTATGTTTAATTACATGATTTTGCATCATAATGTTCCAAACTATCATTTAATAATAAAGACTCAGGTTGCAATATTGAAAATTTTGAAGTTATGAATTTTTGTCTATTAAGGTAGCATTTTTTCTAAACAGGTAAAAAATATTAAAATAAAAAAAACTACTAAAAGTGGGAAAGGGGGAAGGAGAAGAGGGTTAGGGAGTAATCAGGTAAGGAACACAAAGTGTAATTATGATTTGCAAAGATGAACATACTAATAATATTGATTTGATCATCACATACTGTACACAAATACCGATAGTCAACTCTGTACCCAATAAATATGTATAATCAAAAATAAGTAAGTAAATAATAAAATAAATAAATAATTAAAATTTTAATTCAATTTAAAAAATCAAAAAAATAAAATTTTCACTAGTTTTTTAAAAAAATTATTTGTCATGATCAATATTTTTATGCCCTTAATTTTTTCATAAGCTGTTAGTGTTCACATTTTTCTTTCCAGTATTTTTGATAAATTGAAGTAGAAAATTGAGCCCACAATTTAGTTAACACAATCCTTACAGGTGGAAAACCTTGCTGTAGTGTCAGGAACTGTCTAAATTATCATTCGGATGTTACATAGGCACTCTTGGTGAAAAGGAAATTATGCTTGTATTGTCACAAACACAGAATTCAGCAGGCATGTGGCAATATATAAAATAAGTTATGAACACATTTCCCATCATGTAAAATATCATAATTATGAGCAATTCCATTCTTGGAAATTTCTATTTACATGACTATCATTTTCTCAGTGAAATATGCTTTCTCTGCATATGTCACATCATTGACTTCTTAACAATTATGCACCTAAATTCATTTTTTTCTCTTAATTGTACTCCAGAATATCAGTTACTTGAAATTAGGATGACTCACCAGTTATTTTATTCACAAGAAAAATAATCACCTTGACTCTAACATAATTTTTGTGGCATTGCTTTGTTTTCTTGATCATCTCATAAATTAAATATCAGAATGTGAAAAAGATGATGGTTTAGATTGGAAAAGCTGATGATGGTTTAGATTAGGCTTTATATAGCTGGGAGAAAAATATCAACTTCCTAAGCTACCATGTATTTACCTGTAAACACTTGCCTAGTAGTAGCAGTAATGAGAGAATGCAATTGTAGAGTCATATGGTTTTCGCATGTTTAGTTTCTTAAGACACTGATAAATCATTTTGCAGACTGGCTGTACCATTTTACATTCCTACCCACAATAAATGAGTGATCCAGTTTCTCTGAACTCTGACCAACATGTGGTATATTCATTATCTTTAAAATTTTAGACATTTTATTAGGGGTGTAGTGATATCTTACTGTGGTCTTAATTTGCACTTTTCTTGTGGGTAATGATGTTGAACTTCTTTTCATGGGCTTAATTGCCATCTATATATTCTCTTCATTGAAATGTCTGTTTGTGTCATTTGACCATTTACTAATTGGATTTTTTTCTTCTTGAGATTTTACAGTCCATTTATATATTCTAGACCATTGCCATTTTTTGGATATATATTTTGCAAATATTTTCTTCAACTCTGTAGCTTGTCTTTTCACACTCTTAACAGGATCTTTCATGGAGCAATGTTTTAAATTTGAATGAAGTCCAATTAATTTTTTGTTTCATGAATTATACTTTTTGGTGTTAAAAGTATGAGAACTCTTCACCAAGCCCTATATCTTAAACATTTTTTTCCTAAGTTTTTTTTTTGGTATTTTGCAGATTTATGTTTTACATTTAAGACTGTGATGCACTTTAAGTTAATTTTTGTGCGAGCTATGAGATTTACAGCTATGTTCAAGTTTTTGCCTATGATGTCCAATTCCTCCAACACCACTGAATTGTCCTTACACTTTACTAAAAAAAATGTATCATCTGGGCATGTTTATGTGGGTTTACTTCTGAATTCTCTATTCTGTTCCTCTAATCTATGCATCTATTCCTCCACCCATACCACACAGTCTTGATTACCAGAGCTACATAATAAGATTTTTGTTAATGTACATACTCAAAGTGTACAACTTGATGTTTTGGTGTGCATACACATAGGGAGATAATTACCACAGGTAAGAAAATTAACCTATTTATCACTTTCTATAGCTACCTCTCTTCCTTTCCTTCTTTCTTTCTCTCCTTCCTTCCTTCCTTCCTTCCTTCCTTCCTTCCTTCCTTCCTTCCTTCCTTTCTTCCTTCTTTCCTTCCTTCTTTCCTTCCTTCCTTCCTTCCCTCCTTCCTTCCTTCCTTCCTTCCCTCCTTCCTTCCCTCCTTCTTTCCCTCCTTCCTTCCCTCCCTCCTTCCCTCCCTCCTTCTTTCCCTCCTTCCTTCCCTCCTTCCTTCCCTCCTTCCTTCCCTCCTTCCTTCCCTCCTTCCTTCCTTCCTTCCTTCCTTCCAAGCTTGGAAAGAGCACCCAAAATCTACTCTCTTAGCAAATTTTCAATATACAATACAATATTAATACTTGTAGTTCTCCTACTGTACTTTAGATCACTAGACTTATTCATCCCTCATAATGACATGTATTTGCCCTTTGACCTATAGCTCCCCATTTCGTTTTCCTCCCTGCCCTTGGTAACCACAGTTCTACTCTCTGTTTCTATGTATTTGACTTTTTTTAAGATTTCACATATAAATGAGATCATGCAGTATTTTGCTCCCTGTATCTAGCTTATTTCACTTAGCATATTGTCCTCCAGGTTCATCTATGCTGTTGCAAATGGCAGTACATTTTTAAGAGTTGAATAATATACTATTGAATGTATAATAAGTCTTGAAAACAGGTAGACTGATTTCTCCTAATTTATTCTTCTTTTTCCAAATCATTTTAGCTATCCTAGTTCCTTTGCCTTCTCATAAATTTTAGAAAACTCTTACATATATCTGCCAAGAAAAAAAATCTTCCTGGGATTTTATAGGAATTGTGTTAGACCTGTTCATCTATTTGGGGGAAATTTACATCTTCACTATGTTGAGACTTTCAGTCTATTAATTTTGGTGTCCACATGTTCTTTGCCAGTTTATAGAAATACAATTTATTTTTTTACGTTGATTTTGTATTCTACAACCTTGACAAATTCACTTATTAGCTCTAAGAATTGTGTTTTTTTTAGAATCCTTGGAATTTTCTATGTAGACAATTATGCTTATTTATTATCTTTTCTTGCCTTATTTCACTAGCTGTAACTTCTAGGATTTTGTTAAATTAGAGTGTTGAGAACAAACCATCTTGCCTCACTCCTCACCTAGGAGGAAATCATGCAATCTTTCACCAGTGAGTATAATGTTAGCTGTAGGTTTTTTGTAAGTGCTTTTTATCCATTGAGATCCTCTTTATTCTTATATTTTTTAATCATAAATGTGTATTGCATTTATCTAATACTTCTCCCACATTGACTGATATAAACATGTTATTTATCTTCCATATCCTGTAAATATAGTAGGTTACATTGATTGATTTTTTTTGTTTCTTTCTTTTTTTGTATTTTAACTTCTCAATATACATTGTAGTTGATTTTCATGACCCTTTACTTATACCTCTTCCCCTCTCTCCCTTCCCCCCTATTATATCTGTTCACTTGTCTTAACAAGTTGAAGGAATTGTTGTGATTGTTGTGTCTTCTTCCTCTCCCACTCTTTATTTGTTTCTGTGTTTATTTTTGTGATTATTTACTTATTTATTTTTAGCTCCCACAAATAAGTGAGAACATGATATTTCCCTTTCTGTGCTTCACCATTTCACTTAATATAATTTTCTCTAAGTCCATCCATGTTGTTGCAAATTGTAGTATTTCATTTTTTTTATAGCAGAGTAGTATTCCATTGTTTAGATATACCACGATTCCTTATCCACTCATCTGATAATGGACATTTGAGCTGGTTCCAACTCTTGGCTATTGTAAATAGTACTGCAATAAACACTGGAGTACAGGTATCCCTTTGGCATGATAATTTCCATTCCTATGGGTATATTCCCAGCAGTGGAATAGCTGGGTCATATGGTAGATTTCTCTGTAACTGTTTGAAGAAGCCCCGTACCATTTTCCATAAAATGCACCACTTTGCAGTCCCACCAACAGTGTATGAGAGTCACTTTTACTCCACAGCTTCTCCAGCATGTATCATTCTCAGTCTTTTGAATATTAGCCATCCTGACTTGAATGCGGTAGTATCTCAAAGTGGTATTGATATGCATTTCCTGGATGCTGAGTGATGTTGAGCACTTTTTCATATGTCTGCTGGCCATTTGTATATCTTCCTTTGAGAAATGCCTATTCAGATCCTTTGCCCTTTTTTTTTTTTTTTTTTTTTTGTGACTGGTAAGGGGATCGCAACCCTTGGCTTGGTGTCGTCTGCACCACGCTCAGCCAGTGAGTGCACTGGCCATCCCTATATAGGACCCAAAACTGTGGCGGGAGTGCTGTTGTGCTCCCAGCACTGCACTCTCCCGAGTGAGCCACTGGGTTGGCCCCCTTTGCCCATTTTTTTATTGGGTTATTTGTTTTTTGGCTGTAAAGTTGAGTTCCTTGTATATTCTGGATATTAATCCTTTGTCAGATGTATATTTTACAAATATTTTCTCCCACTCTGTGGGTTGTCTTTTCACTCTGTTAATTGTTTCTTTTGCTGTGCAGAAGCTTTTTAGTTTGACATAACCCCATTTGTTTATTTTTCCTTTAGTTGCCTTTGCTTTGGGGGTCATATTCATGAAGTCTGTGCCCAGTCCTACTTCCTGGAGTGTTCCCCCTATGTTTTCTTTAAGGAGTTTTATGTTTCTGGCTGTATATTTAATTATTTAATCCATCTTGAGTTGATTTTGGTACATGGTGAGAGGTACAGTTCCACTTTCATTCTCCTACATATGAATATCCAGTTTTCCCAGCACAATTTGTTGGAGAGGCAGTCTCTTCCTCCATGTGTAGACTTTGTGCCTTTGTCAAAGATCAGATGGCTGTAGGCATATGGGCTAATTTCTGGATTCTCTATTCTATTCTATTGATCCTTGTGTCTGTTTTTATGCCAGTACCATGCTAGTTTGGTTATTATAGCTTTGTAATATAGTTTAAAGTTATTATTTTATTAATGTTATTATTTTTTCCAGGATTCTTGTGTCTATATTCATGAGGGATATGGGTGGTAGTTTGTGTTTGTGTGTATGTGCCTTAGGTGCCTGGTTTTGATATCAAGGTAGTACTAATTTCATGCAATTAAATGAGCATGGTTTCCTCCTCTTTCTCTTTGGCTCATACTATTCCCAACGAGTAGTAATGAGCCCACTCACAGCTCCCTCCCTGTACTGTAGTGTCAGTGGAGACTATGTGGGGATCCTGGGCTTCCATTCACACCCAGCATTAGTGAGGTACCCCTGACACTCCCTGCCTTGGTTATATAAGCCAAGTCCTAGAAAAATATCATGAATTTCACCACCAGGGGAACAAAGCCACATGTACACATGTCAGGGTGAGTGAAGGCCACTTGGAGGCACAGTTAGGAGACACTCCTAGCCCTCTCAGAAAGAGAGGTATCAGTGGGAGCTCAGTGGAGGGGATAAAAAACAGAGTAACAGAGATAAAGAATTTCTACAATAAGGTCATAACTTCTCTGAACACGGGCAAAGAAAGAATTAGTAAAATTGAAGACATATCAATGGAAATTCCCAAACAGAAGCACAAAGAGAAAAAGAGAGTAGGGGTGGGGGGAAAGGAGAGCAGAATATCCAAAATCTGTGGGACAATATATAACTGAGCACATGCATAATTGGCATACTTTCTCCTTAAGACCAGGAAAATGTAAGGGTGTCTGCTCTCACCATTCATTTTATATATCACACTAAATGCCCTGTCATGGCAATAAAAAAAGAAAAATAAATTTAAAAGCAAATAAATTGCAAAGGAAGAAATAAAGCTGTTTTGTTTGCAGACAATATAACTGACTTCTTTAAAAAAACCAAAGAATCTAGATTCCTAAACTTAATGAGTTTAGAAAGATTATAGAACATAAGACCTATATACAAAATCAACCATATTTCTATATAGTAGTAATCAACAATTTGAATTTGAAATGTAAAAAGTAATACTATGTTCTATAGCACACACTCACAAAAGATATACTTAGTATAAACTTAACACACATATGTGCAAAGGCAGTACACTGAAAACTACAAATCACTGACAAAAGAAATCAAATAAGACCTAACTTAAATGGAGAAATGTACCATGTTTATGAACTGGAAGATTCAATATTATTAAGATATAAATTTCCCCAATTTAATTTATAGTTGCAGCACAATCCCAGTCAAAATATCAACAAGGTTTTTGTATACAGCCACAAGCTGAACCGAAAATTGATGTGGAAATGAAAAGAAACTAAAAGAGCAAAAGCAATTCTGGTAAAGAAGATTGAATTTGGATGATTTGCACTATCTGGTTCTGAAATTTTCTGTAAAGCTACAATAATCAAGACAATGTAACATTGGTAAAAAGAATGACACATAGTTTACTATAAAATAACAGAGAGAAAGAAATAGATGCATACAAATACAATCAACCGATTTTTATGAAGGTGCAAAGGCAATTCTATGGGTGGAAATTGTATAGTGTTTTCAAAAAATGATATGAGAAAAACTAAACATCCACATACAAAAACAAAGAATTTCATTACATATCTCAAACTTGTTAAAACTCAACTAAAAATAGATCTTGACCTAAATCTGAAATGTAAAACTTCATAACATTTCAGAAGAAAACATAGCAGGAAATCTGCATGACTTTGCATTTGGCAAGTGTTTTTAAATGTGAAACAAAAAGCGTGATCCATTAAAGAAAATATTGATAATCTGAACTTTGTTAAAGTTGGCATTATTCTGCAATAGCCACTGTTTATAAAATAAAAAGGCAAGCCACAACTGGGATAAATTATTTGCAAAATTACACACTGAAAAGAATTTGCATTCAGAATATATAAAGAACTCTATATAAGAAAACAAACAACCCAAATACAAATTGACAAGGTTTCAGAATAGGAATTTTTGATACCAAGTTTTGGTGAGGATGAGAAGACACTGGAATGCAAAATTGACTTAGCCACTTTGGAAAATATTTTTATAGTTTCTTATACATTTAAATATACACTTACTTATATGACCCAGCAGTGCCATTCCTGTTTTTACTCAAGGGAAATAAAAATGTTTGTTTGCAGAAATATCTGTGTGAATGTTTCTAGCAGCTTCATTTATAGTCACTAAAAACTGGAAACAACCCAGATGTCCTTTAACTGGGGAATAAATAAATTGCGGCATACCCACACTCAACAATAAATAAGAACAGCTATGAATGCACATATAATATAGATGAATCTTAAATTCATTTTGCTATGTGAAAGAAGCCAAGCCCAGAGGCCACATGTTGTAATTTTTCATTTATATGACGTTCTCTAACAACAATAGCACAGAGATGGAAAACATTGTAGGAGCCAGGGTTGGAGTTTCAATAAAGTGTTTATTACAAAGGGGCAGAATTTTTGAGGTTGTAGCAGTCTTATATATGTTACTATGCTGGTGAATTCACAACTCTACGCAGTTTTCAAAATCCATAGAACTGTACAGAGTTGTGAATTCAACAGCACAGTAACATATATAACAGTGAATATATATAACAGTGAATCTAACTATATTACAAATGAGTGATATGACCACTCTAATTTTGTAGAGAAGGAGCTGATCTAAGTAACCTTGAAAAAGTTTTGACTAGATATTGGAATGCTGAAAATAAAGATGAAAGTATGCACTGTATTCCTTGTTAGTTAATTTGTTTGTAAATTTGGTAGTAGATTTGCTTGTGAATTAGCAAGTCTGAAACATCTTTACATTTATACTAGTGCTGAATAAGTAAACAAATGTACTGTAGATAGGCTTAAGAAAGAAGTTGAAACAAGCCAAGGTGAGATGTAAGAATCCACTACTGTGGTGCTGGATTGGAATTGGAGGTATCAGTATGAGCTTTTGCTTCTATAACCATCATTAATATAGTCTACAGAGAAAATCAAAGAAGGAGCTTAGCATACATGCTGTGTTACACAAAAGTAAAATGTAATTTGTATATATGCAACTTAAATAGTTTTTAAAATGTACGTAGCTAAAACTCTGACAAAGACATACAAGACCCTTTGACAGATGTTAAAAAGACCTATATTATTTTTCATAACAAGCTTAAGGTTTTCACTTGTAGACAACAAATAAAGCAGAATCAAAAAAGATTTTAAAACAGTAAAAATTTTGTTTCTTTGAGTATTTCCCTGCACCAAATAAATGCTTATAATGACTTCTTGCATTAGTTAATTAAAATAAATATTTTATAAGTAAATGTGAGCTATTATACACAAAAATGATAATATGAGGTAGAAGGCTCAGGTGAGTTGGTTTAAAGAATTGATTCTTTCCACAGACTACACTGATTAAACTATTGATAATCAATCTGCCTAAATGAGTAAAAATGAGATGAATTAACAAAGCAATTTATCTCAATAGGTGGTGAATAAACTGGTTAAGAGACAAGTCCTGGGTTAAGACTAGCTGGATTTGATTTCTAGACCATTTGTGGAATCAGTAAAATAATGATACTTGCCTTATAGAGTTACAAGATTTTAATGGAATGTCAAACGCGAAGTGTGTATCATGGTGGCTGGCACATAGTAAGTGCCCATTAAGTAGTAACAATCAATAATGTAAATACTAATTAACTTAATTCACTTAGGTGAAAAAGAAATAGGCAGCAACTCTGGGGATGTGAGAATCTAAATAGTCCTGTAAAGGATAAAGATATATTATCACAACCCCACATCTGCTGGAAAGGAACTCTCATTTGCATTGGACTCCTGTCCCACAGTTTGGTACGTGACAAAGAACTTAACAGAGTACCTAAGACGCCACCCGACTTCACTTTTCATTTCAGCTCAAACAAATTATTACTACAATTCTTCTATATTCCAAGGCAATGTTAAATGCATCATACCGCAGAGGAAGTGACATCCTTACATTAAATTACACGTTAAGAGAATTGGTAGAAATTATGTAGTAATTTTCTTTCAATCCAGCATTTAAAAAATAACCAAAGAAATATGATATTGCCTTTGCATTAGTGTCATGTTTAGGAAACAAAATTTCCTATGCATGAACTGACAAGATGAACCACATTCTTTTAGGGGTCTCTAGGTATAAAATGACAAATGCCTTTATTTTTAAAATTTTTGCTATTTTCATTATTTTTATTTATACATATTTATGGGGTACAAAGTTGACTGTCAGTATTTGTGTACTGTATGTGATGATCAAATCAATATTATTAGCATGTTCGTCAATACAAATGTAGTTACTTTTTTGTCCTTTATCCAATTACTCCCTGTCCCCCTCTTTCCCATCTCCAGTAACTATAGGTCTGTTCTCTCCTTCTGAAAGTTCTGAAAGCAAAACGTTCATGGTCTTCCTTCCTTCCTTCCTTCCTCCCTCCCTCCCTCCCTCCCTCCCTCCCTCCTTCCTTCCTTCCTTCCTTCCTTCCTTCCTTCCTTCCTTCCTTCCTTGCTCCCACTTACGAGTGAGAACATGTGATATTTCTCTTTCTGTGCCTGGCTTATCTCACTTAGCATAATTTTCTCGAAGCTCATCCATGTTGCTGCGAATGGCAGAATTTCATTGTACAAGTGCGTTTAAATATACCAATTTAAGACCTAGATATATTTTAATGATGAAGATTTTCAATTATGCACTTTCTATTCAAGTAATAACATTGAACAAATTATAAAATCATTACTATTAAACAATCTAATATTAACTTATTCATGAAATATGTACTTTTGATTAAATAAAGCAAATTTTTGTATTATATTTACATGTACTTAAATCCAAAATTATTATCTAGAATTTTATGCAGATCATATCTATTTTTATTTATTTAATAAAAGGAAAATGGATAACATAAAGTTAAATAAAGGTGACCTTGTTTTGCCTTGGAGCTTTTAGTGTGTCTGTTTTCTAAACTCGTATCTGTATATAGGATTTGAGTTTTAGTATGTCTGTTAACAATAACAAAAAGTGATACTGCTTATGTATACATATTCTCATATGTATTATTATTATCATTTAATTCCATTTTTCCACGAACTTTTTGAAGTACCCTCGTACATGTATAAACACATATTTATACACACATATGTATGTTGTGTGAAGACTGACACAATGAAGGAGCAAAAATTAACCCTGATTTTCTCAGTCACTGTTTCTATGGAAACATGACAGCTAACAGAAATATATAAAATCTGAACTCCTTTGCAGTAACATTGGTATAATTTTCCTCCCGCTTTTTTTGACAAAGGAAATAGTACTGTTCATGCTTAGATTTTCAAAATTGTGGTTTCATGACCCAAACTAATGGCTCATTTAGAAACCATCTCCTTTCTAGTTTAAAACAAATTCAGTTTTTTATAAAGTAAATTTATTTCAAGTTTCTCCTTGAAAAACCCATTAAGTCGTGCATAATATAATACACATGAATTATAGTCTATGAACAAATGTCATGCCTGATGATGTCCTGCAGGGTGTTCACAATTAAATTTTAAACTCGAAGGTTTAAAGAATGAACATTTAATACACTTCTGAGTGGTTATATAAAATAACTCATTGATTTTGGAGTCAAAATAGAAAATAGTTTGAAAGAAAACCTAAAAGAAATATAAGGGATCGCATTAAACCCATGGCTATCTAGCATGGTCAAGAATTGAGTATATTAAATGTTTTATTTGCCAGTTACCATAAATGTCATACCTAAAACTGTTCTAAAAGAACATTCCAAACTTACCAAATTATACATATTATATAAGTGCAGTTCTTTGTATATCAAGTGTACCTCAATAAAGCTGTTTAAAAAATAACTGTAACACAATAAGGAAATTTAGCTTTAAAATTTGACTTCATCTATTTTTCATCTTGATTCAGAAAGCTTTTTAATATCTTGTTTTGAAGGTACCCTTGACATTTCTATGTACTTTCTTGTTTCCCAAAAATATTTTTGGGTAATTATTGCTATATTTTCAAGAAAATAATAAATATCTCTTGCTTATTAGGTGTTAACTATATATCGGACATTACTGTATTCATTTAACATACACTACTTAATCCTCAATACAATAATGAGATAGAAACTATCTTAATTATACTTTTAGCTATTTTATATAATTATATGCTCTTTTAGATGTTTTGTATAAAATGTATGGAGTTATTGTAGAGATTGTGGGCTCTGGAATCGAAAGGTCTTGTTGGGGAATGGCTCCACCCTAGTGCTCCCATGACCTGGCACATGTTCACTTAGGCCACACAGGCAATGGCTTGAACCACAGCTACTCTGAATCTTGGCAGAACCCCTGTGGCCCTCTGAGAATGTAAGAGCAGCTTCTGGGAGGCTTTTTCCCACTAGCTTTCTCATCTGCATGAGCATGTTTTCAGAAGATGGTTTGTTATTGACTCCATGTTCTGATGGGTATGAAACTTTCTGTCTCAACCACTCAAGGTATAGTTGCAGATTATAAAACTACAAATCTGCAGCATACAATTGGGTCCTCAGCAACAGGGTTTCCTACAACATGCATTGCATGGACATCTAGCCCCTTCTGATTTGGTGTCTTTTTTTTTTTTTTTTTTTTTTTTTTTGTATATGGAACAAGGACCCACAGAGCTGACACTGTTGGCTTCCCTTTCTTTCACGGCATATGTAATTAATAAACTGACTGATCATTATATCTTTACCAGCCAAACCAGTCAAGCCTTGCCTTGTTGTGTGTGCTGGACATGTTTTACTTTCCAGTTCCTACTACACCACCTTAACAGACTTATCCTTTGATGGATAAGAGTAACAATTACCTCAGAGGACTGTTGTGAGGATTAAATGAATTAATACATCTTAAAAGCTTAAAAGGATATCCGGTGCTCAATCTAGCTGGCTAATAATATTATATTATTTTCACTTTGCCCAAGGTCACATGGCTAATAAGTGGCATTACAGGAATTTAGTTCCAGGTTCCTTGAGATACGAAGCCTGTTCTCTTAGCCATTACCACCTAATAAATCACAATCTTTATAACTGTTCATTCTTCTTAAAAACATTAAGCTATTTGAAATTAAAATTAATTCTTCTTGGTGAGTGTTTGTTTTGTTAGAACTAACAAATTATCTTGTATTTTTCTTGCCTCTTGGAAGATAATATCTTGGAGGCCAGAATAAATGGGAATACAAATAGGGATCAGTCAACCAATTAACCAGTCAACTAACCTTTATGTATTTATTGAATTCATTTTTTATGGGAGACACTGTGTTAAACTCCATAGTGGGAATATGAGATAAAATATTAGGACTAGATTGCATAAAACATAATTAATAATTTGATTCAGAATATAGTTTGGGACTTGTGCCAAGAGGGTGAGCAAAAAGTCAGTGCTGTTTGAATATAATAAAGAAAGGAGTCAGCTCTAGAGACCAACAGAGTCCTGGTAGTAGTAAGGGCCAGATAGATGTTGAACAGGGTGTTGAAGATTAGGTACATTTTCACAGGTATGGATGTAAGATGAAGTGGGGATGGATCTGAGTTTCAAGACAAATTTGCTCAGGAAGGGATGGTCTGAGAAAAAAATTGAGGAAGTGAGAATAACTAGAGCATGTTTCCAATAAAGGGAAAAGATCGCTTTGCAGCAATATAGGATCATAAGTAATGTGATACGGCAGCACACTGCCGTGCTCACAAGCACATGCACTGAAGCCAGAGTGCCTGGGTTCAATCTCCAGCTCCTCCTCTGTAACCCTAGGCCTGTGTGACCTAGGATAACTTACTTGCTTTTCTGTGCCTCAATTTCCTCATTTATAAAATAGGGGGATGAATAGTAGCTCTTCACAAGGAAGAAGGAAGATTAAATACACTAAAACAAACATGTAACTTTCATTTTTTTATCTTAAAATGTTTTACTTTATTTTATTTTTTTGTTGGTTATGTATATTCATAGGGTACAAAGCTGACTGTCACCACTCATGCCCAAAATGTGATGGCCAGATACATACTAGCACAATGGCCATTACCATAAATTTTGATTATGCACTGTGTCCCCCACTCAATTATCCCCGACATTCCCCCCATCCCTCTTTTCCCCACTCCACTTTGTATCCTGAGGTATGCTCTCTTCCTCTGCAAGTCCAATGCACCACCGTGGTCTTTCTTTCCTTCCTTCTTTCTCTCTTAGCTCCCACTTATTAGTACATGTGGTATTTATCCCTCTGTGATTTGCTTATTTCACTCAACATAAGTTTCTCCAAGCTCATCCATGTTGCTGCAAATGGCAGAATTTCTTTCTTTTTTATGGCAGAGTAGTATCCCATGGTGTATATATACCACAATTTCCTTAGCTAATTGTCCATCAATGGATATTCAGGTTGGTTCCATATCTTGGCTATTGTGAACAGAGCTGTGATGAACATGGGAGTGCAGGTATCCCTTTGACGTGATGATTTCCATTCCTTTGGGTATATACCCAGAAGTGGGATTGCTAGATCATATGGAGGATCTATCTGTAATTGTTTGAGAACCTCCATACTGTTTTCCATACTGGTTGTACTAATTTACAGTCGTATCAACAGAGTAGGAGTGTTGCCTTCTTTCCACATCCTTGCCAGCATTTGTTATTCTCTGTCTTTTTGATTATAGCCAGTCTAACTGGGGTGAGGTGATATCTCAATGTAGTTTAATTTGCATTTCCCTGATGACTAGTGATGTTGAGCATGTTTTCATGTACCTGTTGGCCATTTGTATGTCTTCCTTTGAAAAATGTCTATTCAGTTCCTTTGCCCACTTTTTAATTGGGTTATTTGGTTTTTTTACTGTGCAATTGCTTGAGTTCCTTGTATATTATGGATATTAATCCCTTGTCAGATGCAGAGTTAAGAAAATTTTCTCCCACTCTGTAGGTTGTCATTTAACTCTGTTGATTATTTCCTTTGCTGTGTAGAAGGTTTTTAATTTGATGTACTCCCATTTGTTTATTTTTTCTTTTGTTGCCTGTGCTTTTGGGCTCATGTTCATAAAGTCTGTGCCCAGACCAACTCCTGAAGGGGTTCACCTATATTTTCCCTTAGTAATTTTATGGTTTCAGGTCTTATACTTACGTTTTTAATCTATTTTGAGTTGATTTTAGTAGATGGTGAGAGGTGTATGTCATTTCTTTCTTTTACATGTGGATATCCAATTTTCCCAGCACCACTTATTAAAGAGGCAGTCATTTCTCCAATGTAGGTTTTGGTTGCCTTCATCAAATATCAGATGGCTGTAAGCTTGAGGGGTGATTTCTGGGTTCTCTATTCTGCTCCACTGGTCTAAGTGTCTATTTTTATGCCAGTACCATGCTGTTTTGGTTATTATAGCTTCATAGTATAATATGAAGCCAGACAGTGTTATGCCTCTGGCTTTAAGATTTTGCTCAGGATTGCTTTGGCTATTGACGGTCTTTGGTTGTTCCATATGAACGTTAAGGTCGTTTTTTCCATTTCTGTGAAGAATGTCATTGGTATTTTGATTGGGATTGCATTGAATCTGTAGATGGTTTTGGGTAATATAGACATTTTCACAATATTAATTCTTCCAATTCAAAAATATGGAATGTCTTAACATCTTTTTGTGTCTTCTTTAATTTCTTTCAGTAGTGGTTTGTAGTTCTCATTGTAGTGATCTTTCACCTCCTTGGTTAAATTGATTCCTGGGTATTTTATTTTTTGTGTGTGACTGTCATAAATGGCCTTATATTCTTGATTTCTCTTTCAATTTGCTCATTATTGGAGAAAATAAATGCAACTAATTTGGGGACATTTATTTTGTATCCTGCAACATTATTGAAATTATTAACCAGCTCTAGGAGTTTTTTTTGATAGAGTCTTCAGGTTTTTCTATGTATAGTATCATGTCGTCTGCAAATAGGGACAGTTTGACTTCATTTTTTCCAATCTGGATGCCGTTTATTTCTTTCTCTTGCCTGATTACTCTGGCTAGTATCTCCAGTACTATGTTAAATAGAAGTGGTTAGAGGGGGCATCCTTGTCTTTTTCCTGTTCTTAAGTAAAAAGCCTTCAGTTTTTCCCCATTCAGAATGATACTGGCCATGGGCTTGTCATAGATGACTTTTATTGTGTTGAGATACTTTCCTTCTGTACCTAATTTGTCAAGAGTCATTATCTTGAAGGGATATTGAATTTTGTTAAATGCTTTTTCAGTCTACTGAGATAATCATATGGTTTTTGTCCTTGATTTTGTTGCTGTGATGTATCACAATTATTGACTTTTGAATGTTCAATCATCCATGCATCCCTGGGATGAATCCCATCATAATTTTTTTGATGTGTTGCTGTATTCTGATTGCTGATATAATGTTGAGGATTTTTGCATCTATGTTCATCAGGGATATTGGCCTGTAATTTTCTTTTTTTATTGTGTCTTTATCTGGTTTTGGTATCAGATGTTGGAATCATAGAATGAGTTCGGGAGAATGGCTTCCATTTCAATTTTTTGGAATAGTTTGAGGAGAATTGGTATTAATTCCTCTTTAAAGGTTTGATAGAATTCAGCTGTAAAGCCATCTGGTCCTGGGCTTTTCTTAGTTGGAAGATTGCTGATTACCACTTCAATCTCATTGCTTGCTATTGGCCTTTTCAGGTTTTCTATCTCTTCTTGGTTCAGTCCGGGTAGTTTGTATGTGTTCAGAAACTTATCCACATCTTCCGGGTTTTCATATTTGTTGTCATACAGTTGTTTATAACAGTCTCTAATGATTCTTCCTATTTCTGTGGTATTCGTTGTAATGTCTCCCTTTTCATTTCTGATTTTTGTTATTTGGATCTTCTCTCTTCTTTTTTTTTTTTGTTAACCTAGCTGATGGTTTTTCTATTTTATTTATCTTCTTGACAAACCAAGTTTTTGTTTCATTGATCTTTTGTATCATTTTTGGTGTCTCTAATTCATTTAGTTTTCCTCTGATCTTAATTGTTTCTTTCCATATACTACTTTTAGGATTAGATTGTTGTTGTTTTTCTAATTCTTTGAGGTGTAGTGTTAGGGCTTTTATTTCAAGTCTTTCCATTCTTTTGAGGTAAGCATTTATTACAAAAAATTTGTTTCTTAGTACTGCTTTTGCAGTATCCCACAGGTATTGTTATGATTTATCTTTATTTCTATTAGTTTCAAGAAATTTTTTGATTTCCTGTTTAATTTCTTCTTAGATCCATAGGTCATTCAGGAGCCTGCTGTTTAGTTTCCACATATTTGTATAGTTTCCAGGGTTTTGCTTGTTATTAATTTCCAGTTTTAGTCCATTGTGTTCTGAAAAGATACTTGGAATGATTTCAATTTTTTAAAATTTGCTGAAACTGGATTTGTGACCTAATATGTGAGCTATCCTAGAAAATGTTCCATGTGCTGATGAGAAGAAAGTACATTCTTTAATTGACGGATTAAATGTTCTGTACATATCTGCCAGGTCCAGTTGGTCTAAGGTGTAATTTAAATCTTGTGTCTCTTTGTTGATTTGCTGCCTGAAAGATCTGTCACAAACTGAGAGAGGGGTGTTCAGGTCACCCACTATTAGTGTATTAGGGCCTATTTCCTTCTTTAGGTCTAAGAGTGTTTGCTTTATATATCAGGGTGCTCCAGTATTGGGTGCAAACATATTTATGATTGTCATGTCTTCTAGCTGGATAGATATATTTATCATTATACAGTGATCTTCTTTGTCTCTTTTTATGTTTTTTTGGTTTAAAGTCTATTTCATCTTATGTAAGAATAGCTATTCCTGCTCATTTTTTGGTTTCTATATGCATGGTGTTATCTTTTTTCATCCCTTCACTTTTGGTCTGTGTGTGTCTCTACAGGTGAAGAGGGTCTCTTGAATACAACATATAATTGGGTCTAGCTTTTTAATCCAGTCAGTCAGTATATGTCTTTTGAATGGGGAGTTTAATCCATTCACATTTAGGGTAGTTATTGGCAGGTATTGTTTAACTCCTGTCATTTAATTGCCTTTTGTTTAGATGTTTTAAATATCTTTTGATCATTACTTCCTCTTTTATTTTACTTCTTCAGTGTTAGCTGGAAATTTGAGGTGGCATGATTTAGCTTCTTTCTCTTTCTCACTGGTATTTTTGTTTTAGTGGTGGGTTTTGCTCATTCTTCTGTATTTGTGATAGTGATCATCATTATTCAGATTCCAGGTGAAGGATTCCCTTGAGGATATCTTGCAGGGCTGGTCATGTCATGGTGAATTCCCACAATTTTTGTTGTTCCCACTATTTCTACCTCATTTCTGAAGGGGAGCATTGCTGGGTAAAGAATTCTTGGCTAGCAAGTTTTTTCTTTTAGTATTTTGAATATATTATTCCACTGTCTTCTGTCCTGTAGGGTTTCAGCTGAGAAGTCTTCTGTTAGTCTGATGAGGGTTCCCTTATTGGTGACCTGACAATTTTCTCTTTCTGCTTTTAGAATTCTCTCTTTGTCTTTGAGCTTTGCAAATTTGACTATAATGTGTCTTGGAGAGTATCCTTTTCGATTGAATCTGTTTGGAGACCTTTGAGCTTTCTGATCTGAAGATCTACATCTCTTCCTACACCTGGGAAGTTTTCTGTTATTATTTTCTTGAATAGGTTTCCAGTATTTTTTCCTTTCTCCTCCCCTTCCAGAATACTCACAATTCAGGTGTTAGAGTGCTTGAGGTTGTCTGCTATCTCTCTTAGATTTTCTTCATTACTTTAGTTCTGTTTTCCTTATTTTTTTTTTTTTGTATGCCTGGGTTATTTCAAAAAGACCCTCATTGAGATTTGTAATTCTTTCTTTTGCTTGCTCTATCCCACTGTTTAAGCTCTCTGTTGTGTTTTTTATTTTACTGAGTGAATCTTTCATTTCTAAGAGTTCTGCTACACTCTTTTTTAATGTATTAATCTCTTTATAAATTTCCTACTTCATATTCTGGATATTTTTTCTTGTTTCATTGTTTTCTCTAATTGAGTCTTCTTTTATCTCTTCAAGTTTTCTTAAGATCATTGTTCAGAATTCTTTTTCAGACATTCCAAGGATTCCCTGTTCTATGGGGTCTGAAATCTGAGCATTACCATATTCCTTTGGTGGTGTCATATCTTCTTGATTGTTTGTAGTTCTAGTATTTTTTCACTGATGTTCAGTCATCTGGTAGAGAACTTGCTTCTTCTATTACTCTGGGGTTGGCTATGAGGATAAAGATTTCCTCCTCTATTTGTAGGCTCTACAGGTGACTCTTGTTATATCAGTGTAATCGAGTGAGTGGCAGGTTGCCTGTAGAAGTGGCCCTGGATGCTACTGTGGTGGTGGATTGTCCTTGTGGTGACAGTAGTTGTGGTGGTGGCTATATTACACCACCTTGATGCCTGTTCATTTTCTGTGGCTATAGACTGAGCCCCTGGTGCCGCAAAGGTCTCGGGTCAACCTGGTGGCTGCTAGGCCTGTGGGCACTACCCTCTGTCCAGGGCTTTACACTGGGCCCCCAGTACTGTGCGGGTTTGGCTCATCTTGGCGGCTGCTGTTGTTATCCATACATGTAAATTTTAGAACAGTGCCTGTAATATAATAAGTGGTCAATGAAGACTAGCCCTTATTAAGGAATATATGTTAAAGAACTGTGCTAAGACAATTAGCACTAGGTGCTGACACAACAGAATAATGTATACCTATGTATACGTTTCTTTACATGCTAGTCTATTTTTTACTATACTCATAGGCTTAACATATCTCTAACAGACTTACTTCCTTATAAATGAAGGATTGTCACCCTCTTGCCTCCAATTTTAGGGCTTCTTTAAAGTTCTCTACTGAATCAGCTGCATTTAGCTGGCCAATAAGCAAAAATAACTCAAGGAAAGACTCGCAAAAATGTTTAAGAAGCTGTTTTTGTCCATTTCTGTTGCTTATAACAAAATGCATGGAACTGGGCAATTTGTATGAAAATTAAATTTATTGCTTACAGTTTCAGAGGCTGGGAAGTCCAAAGTCCAGGGAACACATCTGATGAGGGTCTTGGTGGTAGTGACAGTGAGGCAGTGGTCTCATATTGCAGAAAATGGCAGAGCAGAGAGAGTGATAGCTTCTTGTGAACTCTCCTTTTTAAACCCTCAGAACCATGCTCATGACCACCATTTTTAATCTGTTCACTAGGCATGGTCCTACAATCTAAACACCTCTTCAAAGCCCCACCTTACAATTACTGTAATAGGATTTCCCACGCTCAACAGTTACAGTGGGGATTAAGTTTGGGGGAGGGGGACATTCAACACAAGGCAGTTGTGTATGCCTCATAAATGTGTCATATATTCCTTCCTCTAATTCCACACACATTCCTTTGGTGAGAACTCAATTATATGACAAACATAATTACAAGGAAATCTGGGAAATTAAGAGAAGCCAAAGACATGGCAGGGCACAACTCATTTTGCCAAAATGAGACCAGAAGCCATTTGTAAGTATATAACCCAAGATATTCTCACACATATGCAAAAGTAAAGTCACTGCATCATTGTTGCAGTGATAAACAATTGGAAACAACCTAAATATACTCGAGCAGATGAATGAATAAGTGAAATATGACATTCATAAAATGACTTGTACATACATAGTTTATTCATTTTACTCTACTTTGTAGTCTAAGTCATATGTATGGCATGGACATCTTGAAAATAAAATGCAAAGTGAAAAAACCTAGATGCACTTTGATATGTTTTCAATAACATCATTTGTAAAGATTTTAAAAGAGAAGAAATCAATATTTTGCTATATAATAGCTATTTTTGAAAAGATTAAAGTAGTGTCATCTAGTGAAATGGGGAAGCAATGAATATTGAAAGGACAACAAAGGAGACTTCAAGGTACCTGTTAAGTGTTATTTCTTATATTTAAAAATGTTTTGAAGAAAATATGGAAAATAAATAAAACAATGAATTTATTGTTATTTAGTTAATTAAAACACAGGTGAAATATAGGGGAAATTATGATTCACTATATAATATTTCACTCATCATTTGGTTAATGAGTGTTGCGTTTAGTTAGACTTGAATTTGCTATATTTACCAAATGGAAGTACCACGAATTAAAAAAAAAAATTCCTTAACAATTACCTTCCAGAATACCAACTATGAGTACTTATATTTTATTCTCAGCTAACAGCTAATAATTTCTGATAACAGAATATGTTATCAAGACTGTGCTATTGAGAACATTTATACCTCACCTTCCACCTCATTTTCTAACCATCACATGTGTGTCCCAAGAAGTGAGGAAGGAAAAGGCTTGTGAAAATCACTCATTTTGCAAACAAGCAAAATTAATCTTTCATAAAACACTGCTGAAGAAAATCCAATTTAGCACTTTGGCAGAGTCCCAAATAACAATTCTATTTTAAGCAACCCTCAGTGAACCAGTTCAAATACAGGAAAGGAAGGAGACTCAAATAAATTTTTATAGAAAGCATAATCATAGTATCCTGTTGTTACAATTCAAATAAAAAGTAAAAAAAAAAAAAACCCTCACGAAAACAGAAACAAGAGAACCTCAAAAGGCTACTATTACTGCTTTTAGTCTAATAATTTCAGCTGTAAATTAAGCAATGATAACAGCCGAAACAGACAACTGATGAATAAAGGTAAACAAACTTTTTATCTTATGTTAATAAAAGTTTCAAATAAAAATATTGGCTTGGGTCCAGATGCATTAAAATATAGAAACATTGCTTTGTTCCAGTAACCACTTAATGTGCACAACAAACTTTCTTCCTAGAATGAGCACTTGTGGCAGGAGTGAATGAGGGAAGCAAATGGACACGAAGTTAGATGAGGCTTAGGAAGGAGTGAAACTCAAAAATGAGGTCATTTCAGGAAAGAAGTGAGGATCACAAATAGAATGAGCTCCTAAAATAGGATGGAGGTGAGGCTCAGGGCTAGCCTGAAACCCAAAGAGGTAAGTCTCAGGTATGGAATGAAATTTATAACTCAGGAGAAATGCAGGGAAGCAAGAGATTCAGCTGGAGGCAGGAGTAGAGTCAAAAACGGGTTAATCCATAATGATTGGTAAGAACACTGGTGCTAAACATTCCTTTAAATTAAAACACATTATGTTTTCTGCTGCACTAAGATAAACCTTATACCCAGATGACTGTGTCAAAACAACCCATGCCATGTGCCCTGTTTTCCGACTTTGCAGCTACATTGGGAAGCAGATTATAGAAATTAATTTGGCAGTCAGAATAAAATGACACTGACCTCCAGATCTGGATAAGATGGAATAAGCACAGTCAACCCTATCTCTTCCATCAATTACAAAATCTCTGGACACATTACATGAGGCAGAATTGTGGAACTCTGGAAAGTAAATAAAAATAGGCAGATTGGGGAAGGAAATCAATCTGACGTAGGACTGATACGATAATGAGGTTCCTGTTTTGTTTTTTTTTTTTTTTTTTGTATTTTATCTTTCCCATTATTTCCTGGCTTAGACTCTAGAAAGACCTGAATTTCAGAACTAGAATCCTAAAAGAAGCAGAAAATTCTCTAAGAAATAACTTTTCTTTCTGGTCAGAGAACAAGGAGCAGGCCCTCCGTGAGAAGAAGAAGGCAGGAAGAAATCTTCATTTATTTTTTTCACCTTTTCTTCTCCCTGACCTGTCTGAGGCAAACCCCAGTCAGGAAGCTGTACTTGTGTCGTAGCAGTGGTGGCTATTCGGGCTCCTAAAAGACAAAAGTCCTTCTCTCTGATCAGAAGAATGAAAAAGGATGCTCTTGCAGTCTGAAAAGTGCGGGAAGAGTCCTCCTTCACTTTGCTTTCTGTACTTTGCCCCAAACCAGACCTACTCATGAAAGTATGCATAGGAAGTCTAAAACCCCAGATTTCTGGACAGTGTATGGAGACAAAGGGCCCCTGGGAACCAGAGACTGGGGGAACTCATGGAGAGAAAAGTGCCAAAGAAAATAGCCCTTTGATTTTTGTATAGGGTCATGGGCTCAACCACAAGGTGCACATGCACGAAACTGACCTGATGCTTAACAAAGGCTTTGAGAAGTAAACTACGGTGTAGACCACTGCCCAGGTCCCAGGGAAGCCCTCTGAAGGCACACACAAAAGAGCAGGTGAGAAGAACACTGCAGAAGGATTTATAAACTAAAATAACAGTGAAGCTATGGTGTGCAGATGTGCATTATTGGGGCTTGTAGTCTGAACCCAACTAGATCAATTGCATGCTATAAGAAACAACATTCTTCAGAAGATTACAAAGGCATCAGAATTTCATTGTATGATGCTGAAATATTGAAGATACAATAAAAAATAATTTGACATATGGAGAACCAGATAAAATATCTCAAGAGATTAACTCTCAAGGGAAATGACAATTAACAGACATATCAATCCCAAAACGACCAAGATGTTGGAATTATCCAACAAATACTTTAAAACAACTACTATACCTGTGGTTCAGGAAGTAAGAATGAGCACTCTTGAAACAAATAAATCAACAGTAGTTCTCAGGAAAGAAGTAGTTGGTATAGAAAAGAACAAAATGGTATTTTATAATAAAGAAATGAAATATTAAAAATTTGAAAATTCACCAAAAGGGATTCATAGCAGAATGGAGGTGACAGAAGGAGTCAATGAACTCAAAGATATAGAACAATCAAAATTATTTAACCTGAAAGGAAAAAAGTTTGGAGTATTATGAACAGAGCCTCAGAGACTTGTAGGACAATATCAAAAGGTCAAACATGCATGTTGTCATTTGGATTCTTGGAGAAGAAAAAGAGATTGGTATGGGAAAAAAAGTTTGATTTAATACTGGCTGGAAATTTCACAAATTTGATGAAAGATGTAATCCTACACATAAAAGAACCTCAGTGAACCTCAATAGGTTAAACTCAGAAAGAAGCATACCCAGATACATCATAACTGAACTACTGAAAATCAAATATTAAGAAAAATCTCAAAAACAGAGAGAAAAAAGTGATGTGTTATGTAAAAAATAATGGAGATTCAAAGGATTAAAAATTTCTCATGAGTAATCATGGATGCCAGAGACAATGAAACAATATTTTTAAGGTGATGAAAAAAAATACTGTCATCCCAGAATCCTAAGTCCAGTGAAAATATACTTCAGAAATAAAGACAAAACAAAGGCATTCTAAAATAAAGGAAAACAGAGAATTATCACCAGACCCGTTCTAAAAAAAAATGTGAAAAGAAATTTTTAGGTAGAAGAGAACTGGTAAAATATGGAAACTTGTAAGTGTGAAATGAAAGAAGATCAACCAAATGAGAAATATATGGATAAATGTTATAGACTATTTCTCTCTTCAAGGTTCCCTAAAATATTGAAAGGAAAAAGTATATTATATATCATTGTTTAATATGGTTTTTCAATGTTTATAGATGTAGTACATAGGACAACTGTAGCATAAAGAGACATATACATTGGTAAGATACCTACATTTTACTTAAGGTGATAAAATATTACCTCTAAGTAGACTGTGAAAAGTTATATATGTGCATTGTAATCTCTACTATAACCACTAAAAAATTATACAAAAAATTATAGTCAAGATTTGCAACAAGTTGATTCTAAAATTTATACGAAAAGACAAAGGAACTAGAATAACCAAAACAATTTTGAAAAAGAACACATTTGGACTACTCACACTACCTAACTTTAGGACTTACTATAAAGTCACAATAATCAAGGAAGTGTGGGAGTGGCAAAAGGATAAACATATTGATCAATAGAAAATATAGTAAGTCTAATAATTTATGCACACAAAATAGTCAATCGATTTTTGATAAACGTGCAAAGCTGGATTAAATTGAAGCCTTTCAACAAAAGATTCTAGAAAAATTGAACATCTACATGCAAAGCAAAACGAAACAAGACAAAACAAGAAAAATTTTGACCTATACCTTACCACTTGTACAAATTGGATCATAGACCTAAACATAAAATTATGAACCCTTTGTAAGAAAACATAAGAAAAAAATTAGTGACTATGGGTTAGAAAAATGTTATCAGATGCAATACCAAAAGCATCACTCATTTAAAAAATTAATACATTGGATTTTATCATACTTTTGCACTTTTGATCTGTAAATGTCATTGATAAGAAAATGAAAAAAAAAAAAAAAACAAGCAAAACCTGGAGAAACAGGAGAAACATACTTCTCAAACCTGCAGAAAATATTTTCAAAATACATATTGAGCAAAAGGTATAAATCCACAATATGTAAAGAACCCTCAAAACTCAACAATAAGGAAAAAAACTCAATTAAAAATGTGCAAAATATTTTAACAGACACTTCACCACAAAATATATATGGATGCTAAATAAATACATGAAAATATATTACATTTTATTAGTTTTTAGAAAAATACAAATTAAAGTTATAATGAGATACCAGTACACACCTAACAGAATGGTGGAAAAAAATGACAATAGAAAGTGCAGACAAGGATCTGGAGCAACTGGAATTCTAAAACATTGCTGTTAGGAATGCAAAATGGTACAGCTCCTCTGGAAAATTCTTGAGCAAATTTATCATAAAACCTAAACTTATATATGTTTCAGCAATCCCATTCTTAGATATTTCCACTAGAGAAATGAAAACATGTTTATACAAAACCTGAACTTCTGTTTATAGTAGCATTATTTGTATCACTCAAACTGCAAACTACCTAAATGTCCTTCAGTGGGTTAATGGATAAACAAAGTTTGGTACATTCATACAATGGGATATTACTCAGTAATAAAAAGGAACAAACTATCGATACACATGACAACACAGATGTGAAAGGAGCCTGAATAATTGTACATATATATATTATGATCATATTATTTTCTTTTTTTAATTTCAATTTATCAATATACAATATAGTTGATTTTTGTGTTCCTTTATCAATTCCTCCTTTTCCTCCATCCTTCTCCCCTTTCCCCCATGTTCACACATCTTAACAAAATCAAGGAATTGTTGTGATTGTTGTGTCTTCTTCCCCCTGCCCTTGCCATTCATTTTGTTCATTGATTGTGCTTTTGTTATCATTTTAAGAAATTGTTTCCTAACCTAAGGTCACAAAGATTTATGCCTATGTTTTGATTTAGGTTGTTGATACACTTTGAGCTAAAGTACTTAAATCTAGAATATATAAAGAATACTTACAACTCAATAATACAAAGAAAAATAATCTGATTAAAAAGTGGGCAAAGGACTTGAATAGACATTTCACCAAAGAAGATATACAAATGGCCAAAAAGCATGTGAAAACATACTCAACATCTTTAGTCATTAGGGAAATGCAAATAAAAGCCAGAATGAGATACCACCTCACACTCACAGTACTGGCTTTAATCAAAATGACTTACAATAAGTGTTGATGAAGATGTGGAAACATTGGAACCCTCATACATTGCTGGTGGGAGTGTAAAATTGTGCAGCCACTTTGGAAAATAGTTCAGCATTGCCTCAAAAAGTTAAATATAAGGTTACCATGTAATCCAGCAATTCCATTCCTTAAGTGTGTACCCAAGAGATTGAAAACATATGTCTACACAGAAACTTGTGCACATACGTTTACAAGTAGTATTTTTTTTAGGAGCAGAAATGTGGAAACAAACCATCCATCAGCAGATGAATGGATACATAAAATGTGGTATATCCATACATGTTATTTGGCAATAAAAAAATGAAGCACTGACACGTTACGGTGTAAACGAACCTTAAAACTTTATGCTCAGTGAAAGAAACCAGACATGAAAGGTCATATATTGTATGATTCCAGTAATCTGAAATGTCCAGAATAGAAAACTCCATGGAGACAGAAAGTAAATTAGTGGTTGCCAGGGACTGGAGGAGAAGAGAATGGGGTGTGACTACTAATGAGTAAAGATTCTCTTTGGGGAAATGCAAATATTCTGGAATTAGATAGTGGTGACAGTCACACAACTTTGTTAATATACTAAAAACCACTTATTGTACATTTTATTTATTTATTCATTCATTCATTCATTTATATACCGATATTGTTTATGAATATTCATGGCATACAAAGCAAATTGTCACCACTTGTGCCTAAAATGTGATGGCCAGATCCATACTGACAGCATGTCCATTACCACAAATTGTGATTATACTCCATGTTGTATGTACATTACATCTCAATGAAAAAAATAAATAAACAAATAAAAGAAACCAACTAAACTGGAGAAGTCTGAAGACAAAAGCATCAGAGGAGCTAACACTGCTTGAACAGATTGAGGTGACACAATATTACAGTTATCAACAGAAGGCAATGCTTTGTAACAGCTTTCCTCTTTGGAAGCACTAAGATTTAGCATCATGGAAACCCCTAGTTGACAATGAACATTTGACTGGAGTCGCCTTTCTTGGGGAGAGTTAGTCCCAAAGCAACTCCAAGTTCAGCAACCTACAACTAGGACTTAATTTTGGCCATTTAGAAGTAAACCACTGTGATCTTTAAAATATTTGGGCAAGAGCTATTTGTAATAAAACCTGAACATATTGTCATCCAGCAAGACAGGAGACATAACGCCTCATAATTTAGGTAGTAAGCATTAAAATAATTTCATTTTTTTTCTTGTGCTCATGTGACCTACTAACTACAATTACAGACTTTACTTACTTTTGACATTTTAATGGCCTACATTATAGTAATTAGTTTGCTCAAGTTGTCAAAGACATGCATTTATGTCTATTTTTACTCAAATGTATTTATAAAGTATTTCTATTAACCAAGACCTTAAATAATTATCTGTATGTATCTTCATGTAAGTGTGGTTCACAGGCTTTTAATTAACTAGAATATTTTACCTTTAGCCTCAATATGCAATCATAAATTCAAATACCTACAGGAGACAGGCATGTACAAGCAAAGTAAAAAAAAAAAAAAAAAAATGAAGCATGAGGTTCAATGGTAGGAAGAGATGGTGACTGATAAAGGAGAGAGAAAAAAAAAAAAGTAAAAAAAAAAAAAAAAAAATGAAGCATGAGGTTCAATGGTAGGAAGAGATGGTGACTGATAAAGGAGAGAGCTCATGACTATCTAAAGGAAAAGCTATTACTCAGGTGCAACTAAGTAAAAAATCATTACCCAACATATTCAGAGCTTCCAATTCATTTTGGAAGGAATTCCAGAATTACAGAGTTTTATGAGAAATCTGCTCATTTTTTATATATTGAATATGGCTTTTTAAAAGCTGATCTAAAAACAATAAACATCACTTTTTTATGTTAAAAATATTTATTTCATTTTAGGCCCTTCTCCTTTGTCAGAAAAACATGAGCATTTTGTCTCTAGTACTTCTTGAGTGCAGATTACCATATTAGACTTCAGAGACCTCCAGTGATATTGTCGTATCATTCAAGTCTGTGCCATCTAATTCCCTGGATGATTTGCTCAATTGTTTACAAATCAAAATCAGGCTTTATATATCCTATATGACTGAATTTAACTAAACAAGGTACAGTCAATTAGTTGTCATACTTTAAAGTTAATAGCAAGAGTTTAGGGGGTTTTTTTGTCTTTTTTTTTTTTTTTTTTTTTTTTTTTCCATGTCCGGCAACGGATCGCAACCCCCAGTGTTGCCCCCGTACCGGACCGGGGACTGGCAACGGGATCGCAAGCCTTGGTGCTGCTCCCGCGCCTCGCCCAGCCAGTGAGCGGGAACCGGTCTGCATGTGGGATCCGAACCCTCGGACGGGAGCGCCGCCGCACTTCCCAAGCGGCGCACCATCCAGTGCGCCACCGGGCCGGCCCGCAAGAGTTTAGTTTTATTTATGCAGACCAAATTGTTGATATCACCCTGATTAGTCACTTCCACCTGGAAGTTTACAAAACATCTCAAAATCAAAATGTGTGAAGAGTAATAAATGTATCCATCTTTGCTTTCACCATTTCTGTTTGACTCAACCCATTCTCATAGCTCTCTGTCCTCTGCCTTCCTCACCTTGCATTCAGTTAAGTCACATTGTCACTCTGAAATATCTTTCATGTCACCTTCTTTTCTCCATTGTCAGCACCTTGCCAATCAGACTATTTTACCAACTGCAATAACTTTCACTATCTTCTTCCCAGCCTCCATCCAACTATCTACCTTAGAAACAATAGTAATTGTGAAACACCACAGTGATTGCTCTACTCTCCTAATCAAAAATTCAAGGGCTCTCCATTGCTCGTAAATGAAAGTCTAAACTTTACAGGGAGGAAAAAAACTCACATTTTGTGATAGTCCTAGATTCAAATTCAGGCTCCACAGTCAGGATAATGCCTTTTTTTTTTTTAATGTTTTGTTTTGTTTTTATTGGTTATGAATACTCATGGGGTACAAAGCAAATTGTCACCACATGCCTATGATGTGATGGCCAGATCCATACTGGCAGCATGACCGTTACCACAAATTGTGATTATCCCCCATGTCCCCCACCCAATTATCCCCTCAATTATCCCTGACCTCCCTTCCCATACCCCTTTCCCCACTCCACTTTGTATCCCTAGGTATGTTCCCTCCCTCTGCAAGTCCAACACACAACTGTGGTCTTTCTTTCCTTTCTTCCTTATGTCTTGGCTCCCACTTATGAGTGAGCACATGTGTTACTTATCTCTCTGTGCTTTGCTTATTTCACTCAATCTAAGTTTCTCCAAGCTCATCCATGTTGTTGCAAATGGGAGAATTTCATTCTTTTTTATGGCAGAGTAGTATTCCATGGTGTATGTATACCACAGTTTCCTTATCCATTCATCCACTGATGGACATTTAGGTTGGTTCCATGTCTTGGCTATTGTAAACAGAGCTGCAATGAACATGGGAGTGCAGGTGTCCCTTCAACATGATGATTTCCATTCCTCTGGGTATATACCCAGAAGTGGGATTGCTGGATCGTATGGAAGATCTATCTGTAGTTGTTTGAGAAACTTCCATACTGTTTTCCATCCTAGTTGTACTAATTTACAGTCCCACTAACAGTGAAGGAGTGTTCCCTTCTCTCCACACCCTCGCCAGCATTTGTTATTCACATTCTTTTTGATTATAGCCAGTCTAACTGTGGTGAGGTGATATCTCAATGTACTTTTAATTTGCATTTGCCTGATGACTAGTGATGTTGAACATTTTTTCATGTACCTATTGGCCATTTGTATGTCTTCCTTTCAAAAATGTCTATTCAGTTCCTTCGCCCATTTTTTAATTTACTTATTTGTTGTTTTTTTTTTGTTTTGTTTTTTTTGTTTGTTTGTTTTTTACTGTATAATTGCTTGAGTTTCTTGAATATTATGGAGCAGAATAGAGAACCCAGAAATCACCCCTCAGGCTTACAGCCATATGATATTTGACAAAGGGGACAAAAACATACATTGGGGAAAAGACTGCCTCTTCAATATATGGTGCTGGGAAACTTGAATATCCATATGCAGAAGAATGAAACTAGACATGCACCTCTCACCATGTACTAAAATCAACTCAAAATGGATTAAAGACTTAAGTATAAGACCTGAAACTGTAAAATTACTAAGTGAAAATATAGGTGATACACTTCAGGAACTAGGTCTGTGAAACTGTAACCTTACTAAGGGAAGGTATAGGTGAAACACTTCAGCAACTATGTCTAAGCACAGACTTTATGAACATGAGCCTGAAAGCACAAGCCACAAAAGAAAAAATAAACAAATGGGACCATATCAAACTAAAAAGCTTCTCTGCACAGCAAAGGAAACAATCAACAGAGTGAAACGAAAACCTACAGAGTGGGAGAAAATTTTTGCTAACTATGCATCCAACAAGGGATTACTATCCATAAGATATGAAAATAACTCTACTGAATTACATTCCATAACCTCAGGCTAAGTAATTAGGCTGTTAAGAATTTTCTGAGAAGAGGTTATTGTAAGGATCAAATGAGATAAACTTCTGCGAAGTAGTTAAGGCAGCTCAGGTTTTTGAACTGTACTGCCAGGAAAAAATAGACCTAGAGTCTTATCCTGTTCCCTGGCTGAGGAGAGTTTTGAGTCAGTCTCCCAGTTCAACTGCACAGAGGTCAGCACCATGAGTGAATGTCTGCTGAAGGCACGCCAGCATGGTTGTGGTTAAGGTGGAATTCATCAGTACAACACTGCACACGTTCCTTACCTCATCTGGGCAACCCTCAGAACCACAAAGCAACGACCTTTTACCTGACGACCTGCAGTTCATTGCTCCCAGGGAGACCTTCCTTTTGTGCAACAACTTAAGAAGTGGAAGTAACTTCATGAGAGCAATATCAAGAACGACAAAAACCACAAATACATCAGTAAAAGATGGGATCTTGGAAAGCTCACAAAAGATTGCTGAATTTAGCCTCTTCCCAGTTTCTCAGTCTTTTATCTCTACTACACATTAAACTTACTACTTCACAAGGTTTTTTTTAGTTTGCCCAACATATGGATCGAAATCTAAAATAGCAGCTTATTTTCTGACATTTCTATGTTAGAAATTTTCAGTAGGTGTTGGAATCTGCACTTGTATTTGCTGCACCAACAATTTAAGATTACTTTTCCACACTTCTTAAACAAATGCAGTGTGGTAATAAAATATCCCTGACTGTTAATGTCCTTTGTATTATTTCTTGGTGTGAGTAGAAGTTTTCTTTTTTCCACATCTGAGAAATACGCTGGATGGCCAGCCTGATGTTGAAGGAATATATCTGTGGTAGGAGATGGGTTTGCATCTCCTTTCACTTTCTCGTGAAAAAATAGCCAAGCATGTACAGATGTAGTTTCTGACAATGTAACAGAATAAAAACTGTCAGGTCCTGTCTCCTGCCTTAGACTGGGTTTCCTGGAAACAGACTCTGAGACAGGAACTGTGCAGACGTATTATTGGGAGTTTCTCTCAGATGTCATTGATGTTTAGTCATCTGGTAGAGCATTTTTTCTTCTATTACTCTGGTGTGGGCTATGAGGAGAAAGGTTCCTCCTCTATTTGTAGACTCTGCTGGTAACTCTTCTTGTATCGATGCAGTCAAGTATGTGGCATGTTGCCTGTAGCATGGCACTAGCTGCTACTGTGGTGAGACATCCTTACAGTGGCAGGAGGTATGGTGGTGGCTGTGGTAGACCACCTTGGCTCTTGCTCAAGGGCATGCCTTTCCAGGGGTTGGGTCTGGGCCCCCTGTGGTGTGTGGGATACTGCTCACCTTGGCTCCTGCTTGGGCAGTGGGCAGGCCTTTCTGATCATTGCTTTTGCTCAGACGGTTTTGTTTAATAGGAACCAACAAGAACAGTGTTCCTAAAAGGTCTGATTAGAGACATAAAATCATGGAAAGCTCTTTTCTTGGAATCTAGTCTCCAGGTTTTCCTTCTATTTTCCTGGCAGTCTCTTCTCTGTTTTTGTGACTGACTCCTCTTCCTCTATAAGGAGGATGTCAGACCTCTGCTTTTCTTTAATTATAAACAAAAGAGTTAAATTTATTCTGGGTAAAGATTTTGCTACTTGCATAATATGAAGAGAGAGAGAGAGGCAAGGGAGTTGAGTGATTTTAACACACTGATAATAATTTTGAACAATAGAATCTAAGTTGATTAAAGAATGAAGTGAGCTGTGGAGTTATGGCCAGTGGGAAACGTGAAGAGTCTGGATTGGAGGCTCAGTGGGTCAGAACGGTTCAGACAGAAGTAATGGAGTGAGTGAAAGACTCGTGTGGTGAAAAGAGTAAGATGCTCAAAACAGAGATTTTTAGCATCGTAAGAAAAGGTCAAAATATGACTATGAAAATATTGGATATGGATCTGGGCTAAGAAGTTGGATAATTCATTTTTATGAATGTGCAATATTAGTGATGCAAAGAAAGACAGTGAAACCTGGTGCTTGAGTTTGAATGAGCACTGAATGAGAGGGAAATACCGTGGTCTTGATAGACAATTACAATAAGTGAGAGTAATGTGTATTATGCTATTTATTTCAAAGGAATTATGTTCTAAAATTTTTCTTTACATGTTTACTTTGATTAGGAAGGAGAACAAAGTATTCTTAAAAATAGCAGTCTAGAGTGAGTAAGATATCTACCTCATCTCCAAAACTCCTGGAAATTGTGTTGTGAGGGGGAAAACAACCATTTCTTGAAGGAACTGTCCATCACTGTCCATAAGGAATTGCCACATTTTGATTAGAGCAATAATGTGAAGGAAATGTTCAGAGAAATGCTTAAAAATATAGTACATCTTATAAATGACAGTTTGTAAGTTGCAGAGCACCTTGAGAGGGTTAAAGATGTGTGAAAAATTGGGTCCACTTAAGGTATGTCAGTCAGAAAGTTTGCTGGATTGAGTTCTCTACTGCTGGAGTGGTCCAAAATTACGTTCCTGAAGGGTCTGCGTGCTCAGTAGTCTCGACTGGTCTTGGTTGTTGCAATTTTCCATTAAGCTAGTACTAAGAAGGGCCCAAGATAATCCTCTTGGTTTTAAACAAGTTCGTCTTGTATCCAGTGTGTAGCAACAACCCAATTTCCTGTTGGTCATTGGGATCAAACACTTCAGCCAGTACAGCAACCCTTCTGACTGTTGACCTAGTGGCTTAAGAAGCCCAATTTCCCAGATGATAGTTTTATCTTTAAATTCAGTAGTATTGGAGACTTTTTCTTTCAGACAATAGGGGGTAATAGAAAGCAAATTTACTATCCCACTTGATCAAAAACAACAACAGACAAAATATACGACATACAAATATTCAAGATACAGGACATCCGATAATGAATGAGATCTCCAAGAGGTGAAAAACTAAGGAAGTGAGCCCTATGATTACCCTGGATTACTGTCTGGATCATGTTTCCAGAATAAGGTGTTGGAATGGGAGGGGACCTAGATAGGAGCTGTTGATCTCACTGATTAGAGGAACAATAAATGAAATTCGGGAAGGTCAAGGCTGCTGGAGTTTGTAGGGGAGAGAGCAGGAAGAACAAAGCTGCTCATAGAGATAGCCCCTGAAATCTGCAGTGTGCCTCCCCGCTTTAGTTTTCAGCTGAGTAATGATCAGTGCATGTAACAAAAAAACTACTACCCAAAGCTGGGGTGGGGAGGAGGAGAAAAAAAAAACAACAACAAACATCTGAAAGTATTCAAAAGAACTATACTCAGGGCTTGCTAAAGGCAAGAATAGATGTGTTCCCACCATCCAGAGTGAAAAACCTCATAATTTACAGGGCATAGGGTAGAATAACACCACAGGTTTTGCCTAAGTACTGGAGAATAATATCTCCAGAATAAATTCTTCTCTGGCCCTGCCTAGGAACATTTAAAAGCGAGGCCAAAAAAGATTGAACTGTTTCCAAATAACTTAATTGAATCCCGCTGCCAAGCTTCAAGGATACATTTAGAAACATAAAAATATTTAGCACTCAATTTAGTAAATTGCATAATGTCTGATATCTAATTAAAACTTACCAAATATAAAAATAAGCAGGAAAATATGACCCATAATGGGGATAAAAATAAATTAATAAAAGCTGACCCAGGAATAACACATATGACATAATTAGAAGACAAGGACATAAAACAGGTACTACAATTATGTTCCATATGCTCCAAAATATAGAGGAAAATTCTATAGATAAAAAAATAATATCTTAGGTGAAAAATATACTGAATAGGATCAGCAGCACATAAAATATTTCAGAAGAAAAGATTAGTGAACTTGAAGACACAGTGTTAGAAACTATACAAAACAAAACACAGAGAGATGAAAGACTAACCAAAAGAAATAAGAAAAGAATACTGAGCAGGGTGACAACACCAAGCAGTCTACTAAACCTGTTATTGTAATCTCCAAAGGAAGAGGGAGGGGGATAAAAAATGGAAAAAAAAACAATGGTTAAACTTTTTTCAAATTTGATGGAAACTATAAACCTATACATCCAAGAAGTTCAAGGGAGCACTAAAAAACCTGGAAAAAAATGCACCAAGGAACTTTAAAACCAATGATAAAGAGAAAATATTACAAGCAGCCAGAGGGAAAAAGAAATGTTATATGCAGAAAAATGGCAAGAATGATAACAGAAATCTTGACAGAAATAATGAGAGTCAGAAGACAGTGGAGCATCATCTTTAAAGTACTGAAACACGGCTGGCTGGTAGTTCAGGCGGTTAGAGCACAGCCTTGTAACACCAAGGTCACAGGTGTGGATCCCTGGACCGGCCACCCACCAAAAAATAAGTAATAATAAAGTACAGAATTGTCATCCAAGAATGCAAAGTATCTTTTAAAAACTAAAGCAATATAAACACTTTTTGAGACAAGAATTCATCACCAGCACACCTGCAGTGTAAGAAATGATAAAGGAAGTCTGTTAGGAATAAGAAAAAAATGTCACTAGATAGCCTTGATCCCTGCCACCATGGCTACTCTGTTAATGCACCCTCTGTACGAGCATTAAGATTACCAATGACAAAGATTGGGTTATGTTAACTGACCAGTCGATCCTAAGCACTTTGTTATTTTGCTTATCTTTCATGACTGATATTTGGTGTGTGAAAATACACAGTACAAAGACCTTCATGCTTTATTCCTATTTCCCTGGGTCCATTCACATTTCTTTTCCTCAGATCTCTTTATCCCTAATCTCTTATTTTTTGGCCACTGCCAATGAGAATGTATATATTCTTACCTTGGGTCACTTAGCTTTCCATGCAATTTGTATAACCAGGTACATCATCCAAAATTCCGACCATTGGGAAGGTGCCCCCTCACTGTTAGCTTTTGGGAACACCTTAATTAGGAGTGTAATTCAAAGGCCATCCATTTTGGCTTGTACTCATACACCAAGCAGACCCATTCATTAACCAAGCATGATCTTTTTCTTCCCACAGCAAGTGGTCATAATGGACTCTCACTTGCAGTCATAGTTCTGAGCTGTGGGAATGGCACTGGGACAACAATAGTAAATGACTTGGGAATGTATTGTTCATGCAGCCCATTTATGCTCTCCAGCCTGCTCATGGCTGATCCTGATGGTACCATTTCACTCTTATGATGAACTGCTGCTAGGCCTGCCCAACATGATGACTTGGTGGATTTAACAGGACCCAGGTCTTGATGGGCAGGTCGGTCACATGGTTACCTGATGTCATATATTATTATACTGTGAAAGTACTACACATTTTAAATATAATTGCATGAGAAAATTCCAACTAATGTAAGAAATAAAAATCATTATTTCTAGAAAGGCACAGTCATATGGCCACATGTGCAGCAATGGCCAAACTCCAGGAAGTTCAAGTAAGCAATGAAAAGGGTTGGAACTAAAGCTGCAGCAATAGAGATGAAAGGAAGAAAATAATTAAAACGTATCTAAAATTATCAACAGATTTCAAAGTAAAACATTAACCTCACATGCCACCTAATGCTTCTAGAAAAGTCATAAATGGATAAGCAAAAAATATTATAATTGATATGCATGATAAAGACAAGGGTAGGACATGAAAATGGCTTAAGTCAAGGATGTAATTGCGACTAGATCCACTTTACAAGTATAATACCCTTTCTAAAATTCTGAGTACTTGGAAACCCTGGCTCTATCCTGAAGTCACAGGGTCTAAAGAATCTAGAGGTTATAAATTCTTGCATAAATTTAACAGGTAATTAGTTATATTTGCCCAACATTTTGGTCAAGTGATATTGCCTCTCATACTTCTATTTTCTACATGTACTAATTAAGGATAAGAATAGTAACCCACTTCAGGCTGACACTTTGAAAATTAGGCTTCATATATAAGTGTCCTTGTGCAAACCACTAAGATTTCTTCAAATACGTCTTGGTGCTAAAGGGAAAAACATATAAAAAAACATTAAGAAAACAAAAAAAAAACAGCCAAAATGTCTTTATGATTATTCTGATTATGCATTGTTGCATGATAAATCATGTTAAAACTTAGTTGGTTAAAATGATAATTTATTATTACCTATCATGTTTTTATAAGTTGATGGGGCTCAGCAGGGTGGTTCTCACTTGAGTCTCTCTCGTGCAGTTGTAGTCAGATATCTGATGGGGCTGCAATCCTCTGAAAGCTAGACTAGGCTGAATGTCTGAGAAAGCTCACTCAGATGGCTGTCAGCTTCTGCTAGCTGTCTTTTGGGAGATTAGCTGGATCTGTTGACCAGAGTCCCTCCACACAGTACCCAGTCTCTTTATGTGACTTGAGCTTCTGACAGCATGGTGGATGGGTTCCCAGAGGGAGTAGATCAAGAGCAAGTGTTCCAACTGGCAGCAAGCTGAAGCTTCCAGTCTTGTTAAGGGCTCCCTAAAAGCTGCATAGCATATTTTTACTGAATTATATTGGTCAAAAGAATTATAGGATCTGCTCAAGGGGATGGAAAAGTAAACTCCATCTCTGACAGAAAATGTAAAGGTCACATCGCTGAAGAGTATGTGAAGAGTAAATACCGTGCAGCCATCTTAGGAATGTAACCAGCACAATGATTTAATTCAATACAATCTATGACAAATAGTACTTACTCTAAGGGGAGCTTATTTCATGCAGGAAGCAAGATTTATAATATTTGTAACCTGTTTGTTCAGAAGAAGACTTTACAGGTATGAATTTTGACAACTCGTTACAAGAATTATCAAATTAATTGGCAATCAATAAAAAACACTGCTGTCTAAGAAGTCAGTAAACCAGTTTTCTTTAAAACCAGCTTACTGGTATTCATTTCAGTAAGAGTACCTCGTTTAGATCCTCTTATTGTGCAATGCTCTGTGAAACAAGCTAAGCTCTGAAATGACTATAAGAGACAGAAGTTTACATGATTGAACAAATCACTGCGAGCAGAGAATGGAAAAGACTTGCCTTCTTAGAGAAAGCACATAGATCCCTAAAAAAAGTAGCATGTTGTAGTTAAGAATGAAGGTTTTGTGGTCATTCAGAAATGGATTTGAATTCCAGCTCTTTGTGCCCCAAGGCACAATTTCCCCTTTTGTAAAACGTAGATATTTCCTACCTTGGTGCATCCTGGCAAGTAATAAATGACAGCATTTTTCTTGTTTATAGTGTTTATCATAACATTTTTAAAAATTATGTTTTCTATCATCTTTAAGGAGGAAGTAGTCACATACACAATGCGCCATTTTGTTTATTCTCTATGTACATGTTTAAAACAGTTTCTATATGAAAACCATTTTTTGTGAAACAGTTTCTATATGAAAACCATTTTTTGTGGTTCCATAAAGAACAGACCTATTTTTTAAAGAGTTTAAAATTGGAGACAATAACATTAATGTAGTTCTTCAACTTGAACTGTTATACCTATAAGACAAATCTTACTTTGTACTGATCTTCATCCTTTTGTTTCCCAACATCACAATACTTCTTACAGCAGTACCCATAAGCACTTTGTATTAGACGTTAAGTATTAATTTAATATTTTTAATATTAAAGGCAATTATCATCATCAAATCGTACTCTTTAAGTGACAATTTACTTGCTCTTAATAAGGGACAAAATTGTGCTGCTACAAGAGGCAATAAATCCAAATCATGCTAATATTTTCTAATAATTATCAGAGAATTTCATCTGTGTCACTAAATTACTCTAATGGTTTGCAGTCACTAATTGCCTCACCCCTGTTCTCCTGCTGTCAATCCTTAATGTTATCAGTTGGGTATTTGACCTTACACTCAGACTGGAATAGCACTTGCTAAAACTGAATGGCTGGCATGTCTTAGTGCTAACAATGGTTTCATAGCTCTTTAGGGGTAGCTAAATTTCAGTCATCGTTATTGATTAAACTAATTACATGTTCGTCAGACAAACTATATTTTGGTTTGAAATAGGAATTAATGGCTGTATTTAACTATTAGCAAATTTCATTTCATCACATGGCAGACTAAGATTTAAGAAAATCCTAATCTAGGAAAACTTGGCACACAATTAATAAGGCAAAATTCAACAGCAATATATGTATAGCCCTACATTTATATCCAAAATGAATTATGAAGGACTGTATGTGAGAGATTTCACTGAAGATCAACTCATTAAAAAGCTGCTCAAAAACTCACAAAACGTCAAGAAAAAAAAAATGATGTAGAAAGATTAAATTTGAAATCTTAGGCTGCAGGCAAGGAAGCACAGTATCTTTATTTATGGTGGTACAAACCACATTACAGCAATATCATGAACATAGACACACAGACATGCAAATGAGAAAAAAATGGAATAAAATAAGGCAGTAATAACAGGGCTTTCTTTCTGGCAATGATAGAATAGCTGATATTTGACTTACCATCCTGTAGCAGATAACTGTATATACTTGTGTATATGACTATGCGTATATATATGTATCACAACAGTTTGAAGTCACTTGGCAGCAATCAACACTAAGGTCCTTGAGAGAAGGAAGGTACATCACGTGACCCCACATTTATTCTGGCTTTCTCATTCAGGACATTTTCCAAAACTATGGTGCAAAGAAATAGAACACAGTCAGAGAATGGCAGTCTTTCTGGGTTGAGAAAGGAGAGATTAAAGTTTGGTTTGCCAAGGCAGTTGGAAATCAGAGGCAGGACACTAGAAAGGAGGAACCCATAGAAAAGGAGACCCCTGAGTGTCTCCAAAAAATTTACTTCAGCTCTTTGGATGACTTCTAACCTGCACATGCACAGGGAAAGACTTTGGAAGGTTGATCAGGGAACAGCCACTGGGAGCCCAGAGAAATGAACATAGACTTCAGAGATCTTAGCAGAGTGGAGAGATACTGGAATTTGGGTGTAGCTAGATGGAGAAACCTTGGTGACTATTTTGGGCTTTCTGTTGAGACTCCAAAAGAGGAGGCCTTGACTTAGGAGCAAGAACCATTATGTAGGGCTTAGGATAAAACTAGACTAGATATAATAAGCCTAAATCCAAGTCTCCTAAGTATTACCAGGAATTTAACTGTCTTCTAGAATAAAACTCGACATCCTTTAGAATAGATTCATATAATCCAGGTGCTCTATAACATATCACTCACAATAAAAATAATTTTTTTTTCCTTTTTGTCTTTTTGCATGACCGGCAACGGATCGCAACCCTCAGTGTCACGCCTGTACCGGACCGGGACCGGCAACGGGATCGCAACCCTCGGTGTTGCCCCTGCACCTCGCTCAGCCAGTGAGCGGCCGGTCTGTATGTGGGATCCGAACCCTCGACAGGAGCATCGGCGCGCTTCCCAAGCGGCTCACTGTAGCAGTGCGCCACCGGGCCAGCCCAATAAAAATAATTTTTTGATAAGAATAATTAGACACACAAGAGGCATAAAATTTGGCCAATAATAAAGAGATAAAAATCAACAGAAAAAACACAGATTATCCAGGTATTGAATTCGCAGGCAAGGACTTCCAAATAGCTATGATCAATATATTACTTAAATAAAGAAAAAGTTAATAAAAATGATGAGACTTTTTAACAGAGATTTTGATTCTACAAAAAATAATCTGATGGGCATTCCAGAATTGCAAAATATAGTATCTGACATTAAGAACTCTTCGAATGTACATAGCAGAAAACTGGATAGAGCAGAAAATACAATTATTGAACTTGGGACAGGTGAACAGAAAATAACCCAAGTGAATAACACAGAATCATCATCATCATCATAATCATCATCATCATCATCATCAGAATGTAAGAGAGATGTGAGAACCCCTCATAAAAAATAGGCAGAACTTTGCACACAGGTGGTTTATTGGACATTGCTCTTTGGAACAACAATTTTAAGGAAATGATAGATGGAAGATTGGAATGAAGAAGTAACTGTAGTTCGATACCAACAGAGGCTTGGGACAATCCCAGAGTGTGCTCTGAAGCTGGGATAGTGCATCAGGGATGCCCGTAATTGAGGTAGGAAGCTAGGCTTTTGTTCCCTGACATTAACCAGATATTGAATGCAGTTGTTGCCAAAAAGAAAACGTAAACTTCAATGAGACGACTGCCTTTTACTGCGGAAAAATCACAGGGAGGCATTCAGCTGTAAATAAAGAGCATCCATCCCCTAAAGATAAGAAAATAACTGCCTTTTCCTGAAAAGGGTATTACACCACAGTATACTATCATAGGAACAATTGAAATGTCCAACGTGCATATAATTGGAGTCTCAAAAGAAAAGGAGAGGGGCCGGCCTGGGTGCGCCTCTTGGGAGTGCAGCGGCGCTCCCGCCGAGGGTTCGGATCCCACATACAGACCGGTTCCTGCTCACTGGCTGAGCGAGGTGCGGGCGCAGCACCGAGGTTTGCGATCCCGTTGCCGGTCCTGGTCCGGTACGGGTGCAACACTGAGGGTTGCGATCCGTTGCCGGACACGAAGAAAGACAAAAAGGAAAAAAAAAAAAAGAAAAGGAGAGATTGTGTAGAAACAATATTTGATGAGATAATGCCAGAAAATTTCCAGAATCTGATAAGAACACAGAAATTTAAGTTCAGCAAATTTCAAACAAAGAATGAAAATATATTATAATTTAGTAGCTAAAAATTAATACAAATAGAAAATCTTAAAAATAGCCATGGAGGGGAATGTAGGCAGGCATACCCACTTCAAGGGCTAACAGTAAGATTTTTCAACAGAAATGCTGTACACCAAAAGAAAAGAGAACGTCATTTTTAAAATGCTAGGCAGAGAAAAAAGACCTGCCAACAAAGAATTCTAAACCTAAGGGATATATCTTTCGAAAATAAAGGAGGAAATAAAGATGTTTTTAGACACCCCCCCCCAAAAAAAAACCATGATAGATAGTTTCCTCTGCAGATATCCATTACAAGAAATATTAAAGGAAGTTCTTCAAGCTGAAGAAAAATTATCCCATACGGACATGTGGAACTTTCACAAGGAATAAAGGGCACCAGCAATGGTAAATATTTAAGTAAATATAAATAAATATTGATGATTTAAAACATCAATACCAATAATAATAATTATTATTATATCTTGTGATATATGAAAAGTCAAATATATGAAAACAAAAGTAAAAAAAACAGGAGGGGAGTTAGTGGAGTTACACTGTTTTAAGGATCTTACATTTTTAAATAGTAAGGTACTAATTTAAAGTAGACAGAAATAAATTAGAATGCATTTGTTATCTCTATAGTAACCACTAAAGAAATAATTCCAAAGAAAGCAAGAAATGGGGAGGAAATGAACAAAGAACAATGAGCAAAGAACAGATGGGACAAGTAGAAATAAATAGATAAGGTATAGACTTAAACTCAACTATATGAATGTGAAATAACACCACGTGAACTGCCTAAACACCCCAATTAATTAACACATTTGTCAATATGGATTAAAAAATTTTTAAAAACCAAATGTTAGGAGTTGTTTCAAATAAAATTTCCTGAAAAGACTGAAAATAAAAAGATGGATAAAAGATATGTCATTAAGCATTAATCAAAAAAAGCTGTCTAAACCATGGAATTATACTACACTGATTTACTTAAAGGAACATTACTAAAGATAAACATTTCATTAACAAAAGGATGAAACAGCAAGATTGAACATCCCTAAATATTTATGCACCTACATACAATCACAAACACACACTAGAAGCTTTTGTCAAATTATCAAGGATAGGTTGCATATTTTAGTCCTAGCCTTAGGGTGGTAGCGTTAGAGAAAAAAAACATTAATAATGGAATGATCCAGTGCTTGGTGCATTGTTTCAAATTCCAGTCACCATATGATGAAAAGGAAATTAAACTAGAAAACAACCAAAGGAGAGGAAGAAGATAGTGTGGTCACCTAAAACTCCTGCAGCAGTTTAGGAAGCTTCAACTGCAGATGAGAAGATTTAGAATAATATCTATGTCCAATATTCAGTATCCTGAATAGAGACTAATATTATTTTGTGAAGTTCTAAAAAACAGAAATAGGACTAGTGGGCAGAAGCTTTTAGCAAATAAAAGTAAATACTTGTACACAGGTCAACTAATAAGGGGACTGGCTGTCATGGAAAAATCAGCATGCTGCCATAAGAAGTGTCCAGACAGTTCATCTGGCCAGGAGCCTAGAAAATCCTCAGATTAGGTGTGATTAGAATGAATGTCCACTAAAGACAATCTCAGTGCTAAAGTTCTATGTCAAAATTTAAGTTTTTCACTTTGTCTACCTAAATAAACCTTCAAAACTTAGACAATTGCCTGTTATTCATGGGGTGAAAGTAATAGTAAATGTATATATTTTGAAATGCCTTTTATAGAACTAAAACCTGAGAACATTATTAAAAGATTCTAAAGAGACACAACCTATCTAGAAGCATACCGAAATGTGTACTTGGGTGGACAGAAATGGTTTTAAAAGAAATTTTTTCTCAATACCTTAATACGTGTACACCATTTAGTACATACGGTAAAAGTCAAAGCTAGAAGCTGACTGAGGAAAAGTTCCAAAAATATGAATGTTGCCTTTGGCAATCAGTTGTTCAGTTTGTATCTTAGTTCATTTCTGCTGCTTATAACAAAATACCGTAAACTCAACAGCTTATAAACAACAGAAATTTATTTCTCACACTTACACTTCTGGAAGCTGGGCAGTCTTGATCATGGTGCCTGTCTGGAGAGGGCTTGCTTTCTGGTTCACAGATGGTGCAAGGCAGCTCTCTGGGACACCAATCCCATTCAAGAGGGGTCTGCCCTCATGATCTAATCACCTCCCAAAAGCCTCACCTCCTAATACTATCACATTAGGGATTAGGTTTTAACATACGAATTTGGGGGGAAGACAAACATTTATATCACAGCAGCTTGCAATGATATCTAATGAGATATCTTATGAGAATATTTCATACAGAAGAATAAGGCATGTTAAATAATGCCTACACTTGATTTTATTTCTTAAAAATCCTTACAACAAATATCATTCTATGCACTTGATTTAGAAATCTACTCAAATTCAGAGGAAGGACTTATTTTCCTAATCTTCCTCTAGGCTAGTAGCTCCGTAGTAGTAGAAAATTTAATCCACTATGGGATCTCTAGTACCTCAGACATGCCTGATATTGGACCTGCAGAAGGAGAGAACATTCCTTGGGCTGCAAAGTGTAGTGGGGGGGGGGGGTAAGGCGGGATGGGGAGGGAGGTTGGGGATAATTGGGTGGGGGACACGGGTTACAAATGCAATTTGTGGTAATGGGTATACAGCCAGTATGAATCTGGCCCCCATATCATGGGCACGAGGGGTGACAATCAGTTTTGCATCTCATGAATATTCATAACCAATAAAAAAATAGATGCTCAATAGATCTTGATCTAGTTAACAAGTTTATAATGGTGTCCTCCTACACACATTGATTAAGAAGACAAGTCACAAATACTTGGTGTCTTAGTTTCCTGTTAATGCTGTAAGAAATTACAGGAAACAGTGACTTAAAAAAACCATAAATTTATTATTTTACAGTTTGGAAGGTCAGAAGTCTTAAAATCAAGGTCGAAGTAGGTCTATGTTCCTTCTGGAGGCATTAGGGGAGGATCTGTTTTCTTGCCTTTCCAAGCTTCTAGAGGCCACCTGCTTTCCCTGGCTTATGACCTCTTTCTCTCATCACTCCAACTTCTGCTTCTACCATGACATCTACTCTAGCTCTAACTCTACATTCTCTCTCCCATAAGGATGCTTGTGGGAGACAATCAGACACATTCAGAATAATCTACCTCTCTCAACATTCTTAATGTATTCACAACTGCAAAATCCCTTTAAACTTATTCACACATTCACAGGTTCTGAAAATTATGACGTGGACATCTGCGGGGGATGAATGTTAATCAGCCTACCGCACCTGATTAAGTTGAACAACCACAAGAAACACAAATAACAGTGAAAAATAAAATCTGCAGGTTACAATTGTGGCAACTTAGAGGTGTGCTTTCAGGACCTCCCCTCAAGAAAAAACTTGCAAATGGGCAAATAGCTGACAGCCTCTAGTTGCAGCACCTTCTGTAGCCACCACAGCTTTTGTGCAAAATCTAAGGTCTTCCTAGGCAACTTTTAGCCAGTGACTGAGCACAGCCAGACTTCTAGAGCCTGCCCATTTCTGCCCAATGCAAGACTCTTTTATCAGGCAATCTTTGCCCCAGATTCTATTTTCCTCTTATTAAGACTGTCAGATCTGCATCACAGTATGAGTCTCCTTATCTCCTTCTGATTCCTTCCCCCTTTCCTTTCACAGATGTCAGATCTGCATCATAGTCTGCCCTATCTTGCTTCCTCCCCCTTTATCTTGCACAGGCATACCTCCAGTGCTTCTGAACTGCTAACCCCATCTCATTGTCTTCCTGATCAACTGGCATAATAGGTCAGTATACTATGAGTCCTTGACTGACCACTGAACTTCATGTGATTTAGAAGTAGAGAGAGGGAAGGGAAACATGTAGAAGGGAGCAATCTGGATGAACTTCCTGGAGGGAGAAATTGGATCTGTATTCAGAGACTGTGTGGGATTTTATATAAGCAGCAAAGAGAAGACAGGGTGATTTTGGGGAGAAGAACACAAGAAAGGGTGGGAAAAGCCTAAGGTCTTCTGGGAGGACAGGTGTAAGATCCATTTCTCCTTGGACAGACACATTGTTGAAAATCGTAAATGTATAGTTTGCCAATATCAAGATATCTTGGTCCAAAAGCATTATTATGGTCTTGTCCTAAGGTATAATTACACAAGGTCTACTTTCTTTGCATTTATGGTAGCTTGTTTATTTGTTTGTTTATATATTTAGACTCCCTTTCCTACATAATCTGATAATCAATCTTTACTCTTATAGGCTACTCGGGCACAGACAAAATATATTATTTTGTTCATCTCTTTTTATTAAAGTAAGCCCATGACTGATCTAACCTCTAGGCTCTTCAACATTGAGGGGGAAGAAAGTTCATTTGACCAAGAATTCAATTCTTAGATATTCCTTCTAAATTCAGAAATTTAGCTTCACAGTTACTCTTTAGATGTGGTGAAAATGGACATTTCTGTTTTGAGTCTGGACTTTCCTACTCATGGATTATTAACAGACTATATTTTTAAGGCAGTATGTTTCCTGCAGAAGGCATGATATCCTCAGTTCTTCTTTTTAATTATTTTTATTTTGTATTACTGTCAAATTTTAATATTTTATCATCCCCTCCAAGCACACCCTGCCTCCACGAAATGTATAATTATCTCCCTACTTCAATGATTTTTACTTCTGGTGAAAATGAGAAGGAATACAGTGGCAAAAAAAAAGAAAAAGTCTTAGTGAGTTACAGATTTCATTTTAACCTGAAAAACAAGCCTGGAAATTGTTCTCCAAATGGATAAATTGAGTTCCAAAATAGTAACACACTTATGCTGACAGATGGAGGTGCGGATAGAATAATGTGAGTGGCACCTGCTGCCTGAAGCACTTCCAACTGTCACCAGGTCTCTGCTTTGTCCATATATTCAGAACTGTTTGGTCCACTAATGGGCATTTTTTCTTCATTCATTTTGCAATGATGTGGGCTAAGTTGCTCGTAAGGATCTTTGGAGTATTAATAATTAAAATATATCCAAAGAGTTTTATCTCTATGGTACTAAAACTTTATCATTTAAAAATATTACCTCTCATGATTTTCCCCAGATAACATATCTAGAAAAAAAAAAAAAAAGAAAAGAAAAGAAGAAGAGGATGAATGATGTGGAAATGGAAAGCGAAGGAGGAAGAAGAGAGAAAAATCTCCCACCCAAGCCTCAAGAAATATTGCTTTCTTTCTTCCTTAGAAAAGGCTATTTCTTGTTTCTTCTTTCTTTCACATCCTCTCTATACAATAAAGAATAAAAAAATACTCAAAAATGTTAAAAATCTAATTCATTGTTCCTATCTTTAAGCAGTGCAATACATGCAAGCCCAGAGTCTGCAGCTGGACCACCTGCATTCAAATCTAAGCCCTCCACTTACCAACACTGGGACCTTGGGCAGATTTCTGAATCTTTCTGTGTCTTAATTATCTCATCTGTGAGATGAAGATGTGTAAACACAGCTACTCAATTGGTTTGATGGGTGTTAAATCAATAAATATATGTAAGGCTGTTAGAGTAGTATCCGGCATATGATCATCCCTGGCAAACCTTAACCTGGCCATCTAGCCTGTTGACCCCAGTGCAGACCTGACTGGGCCCCACAACCTTGACTGGGACATGATATAAATGCAGTAGAGGATCCAGCCACCATAACCCCAGGTATGCTCACCCTAACGTCAGCAGACTGTCTGCAGCCAGCCACTACCCAGTTGACTATGAGGCCAAAGACTTCCAGCTAACCAGCAGTGCCCAGAGATTTTGCTTCCCTGATATAATCAGTTCATGGCATTTTGGCTTTAAATGACCTATTTCATTTCTTCTGTCCTGTAATTCAGCCCCAGAGCCAGGAGTCTGGTTCTGGCCTTGAAAGTAAAACCTCCCCACATAGTGCTCAGTCTTTGATCACTTCGAATGTATGTTGTATGTGTGTATTGTTATACATAAAAACTATGTAAAGTTTTGCTTTTAGTATTTAAAGATTTAGGATAAAAAATAACCAGGTTCAATGTAATTACATATAACTGGAATAACTAGGTTTGAGTTTCCCAACTGAGAAATATTAAACCTAATGAGTAGTTGATGGAGAAAATATCCTTGTGTTTGCAAGGCTTTATCACACGGTTTATTTATTTAGATATAATTCAATAGAGGAGGCAACATGGGAATAGGGCTTTGATCAAGAGACCCATCATTCCTCCGCATTTCACTTACAAAATTAAATCGCTCAACTGGAAAGCCACAATGAGCTTTGCATGGTCCTTCATTCCATTAATGAGAAATCTACGGGCCATCCAAAATGTTGGGCTTCTTTGGCATTTTGTATAGGAAGTACTGTGTCTCCAAACAGTAACACCACATCAACAGGAACTTGGTAAAAATAGACTCAAGAGGACTTTATAAAAAGTGTGTTGGGTCCATTACAGGAAAAAAGAGTGACATGATAACCAATACTTTCACCTTCTTTCTTTATCTCTCCCAACTTTTCGAGTTTTCTGATGAGTATTATTTGATTTAGAAGTTTGATCACCCCAATCTAGACAGAGACACCAAGATGGGTTAGGAGTGATTGAGAAATAATTGCTACCTATTATGAGAAAATAACACTTGTGAAAAGAAAAACAATGACTCCTTTCTCCTCTTTCACATATTGCTCTATTTTCTCAGTTTCCTTGAGGAGTGTTAAGCCAATAGAGCCCAAATGCCTTGGAATCACCCAAACAAGAAACAGAAAACCCAGAGGATCATTGTATGAATTTGTCTTTGTGGCTTTTGCTTTCTTTAGGGAAAGAAAGAAAATTTCTGCAGCAGGCAGCAAATTCTGAGATGTTGTTGAAGGCATGTGAGCAGTTTATAAGGACACAAAGAGTAGGAGTAAGACATGAAATTCCCTGGATTGTGCAGAATGAGGGGCAACAGGACTAAGAACCCACTTAATTCTAAAATTCAGTCATCTTATAATCCATCCACTTGGCTTGTAAGTTGCAGGAAGAGAACCAAATCAATAAACACTGGGCAGCCTTCTCTCTGGACAGTCCTGCTCTGTCTCTCTCTGTCTTTTCCCCACTACAACCTCAGACTTATGGAGGTCCCCAGGTGTGCCCTAGCCTTCTATTGGGTGGGAGTCAGCCTGAAGCTCCTAGTGAGCTCCTGGCATGCTCCTGCCTTCTGTCAGGTGGGGCATTGCCCATGGCTTCTGATGAGGTCCCCAAGTGTGCTTCTGCCTTCTCCACTTAATAAGTATTTATTGTAGTCTTAGGATATTCTGGGAATTATGCTACACAATAAGTTCCTACAAAACGAAATATTAGTGATTGCTATTACTTGTTTCAGTAGTTAATATACAGACAAGTGACACACAGATGGATATGGATAGTTCAACACACTATAACAAAATGTTTTTTAATGTAATATTTAATATTTTAATATGAGTCTTTAAACTTGTCCAAGGGAGCTGCTGACCATGTGACCACACTGACACAAGGAGAATAACCAGTGGAGTCCAGAAAAAGAGAAGGAAGTCTCTTTCCTCAAATCCCACTCTGGAGTAATAGAAGAAGGAACTGCTTTACTAAATCACCAGATATCAATGTAGAGATACTAGAAATATGAAAAACAAGAAAATATGACACCACCAGAAGATTACAGTAATACTCAAGTACCAGACCCAATAAAGCAAGAAAAGCTTGAAATGTGTGAAAAGGAATTCCTATTAACAATCTTAAGGAAACTCAGTGAGATACATGAAAACTTGCTTAGGCAACACTATGAAACAAGAAAAACAATCCAGTGCTTGAAGGAGAAAATTCACAGAGACAAATACCATAAAAAAACAATGTAGGAAACTTCTGGAACTGAAGGATTCATTCAATGAAATAAAATATACAACTGAGAGCTTTTGCAGCAGGTTAGAGCAATCAGAAGAAAGATCTTTGAAGAAAGTCTTTTCAAAATGACCCAGGTGGACCAAAAAAAAAAAAAAAGAAAAGAAAAAGAAAAAGAAAAGAAAAGAAGAAAGAATTTAATAAAATGAAGAATATCTAAGAGAGGTAGCAGACAACTTTAAATACACAAACAACTGAATCATGGGTGTTCAGAAGGGAAAGATAAAGGAAATGGTAATAAAAACCTATTTGTTTTAGCCCATTTCAGTTGCTTATAACAAAATACCTCACGCTGGGTGATTTATAATGAATACAAAATTTATTGCTTACATATTCTGAGCCTGGAAAGTCCAAAGTCCATCTGGTGGTGGCAACAGTGACCCAGGGATCTCACATTGCAAAATGATGGAAGCAGAAAGAGCAGAGTAGAGAAAGAAAGACAGACTCTCCTCTCTCTTCTTTAAAGGCCTCAGAACTACACCCCTGACTATCATTTTTAATTCATTTACTACAGCATGGTTCTACAATCTAATCACCTCTTCAAGGCTCCACCTTTCAATTACCATAATAGGACTTCACACCCTCTTAACAGTCACAGTGGGGGCCAAGTTTCTAACACATAAACTTGGAGAACACAATTCAAGTATCAGTGATTTGGGGGAACATAATTCAATCTACCACACTATTCAATAAGATAATAATGGAAAATTCCCAAGCATAGAGAGAGACACAGACATTCAGGTCCAGAAAGCTCAAAGATCCCCAAACAGATTCAATCCAGAAAGTTTCACTCTGAGACACAGTATAGGAAAAACGGCAAAGCTCAAAGACAAAGAGAGAATTTTAAAAACAGCAAGAGATAAGGATCAAATCACCTATAAGGGAGTCCCATCAGACTAACAGCAGAGTCCTTAACAGAAACTCTGCAGGCCAGAAGAGAATGGGATGATATATTCAAAATACTAAAATAAAAAATCTGCCATCCAAAAATACTACACCCAGCAAAGCTATGCTGTAGAAATGAGAGAGAAATAGTTTATTTCCCAGACAAAAATAAATAAATAAAATAAAATAAAACTGTGGGACTTCAACACCACATGACTAACCCTGCAAGTAATCTTCAAGGGAGTGCTACATCTGGAATCCAAAAAATGATAATCAATACCATGAATACACAAGAAAAATCAAACTCACTGGTAGAACAAACATGCAAATAAGGAAGAAAAAGAAACAAAAACTAACCACCTAAAAAGTCAACAAACATCAAAGACAAACAAAAATAGGGAAGAAAGGAACAAAAGGTGTTTCAAACATCCAAATAAAAATCGGTAAAATGCCAGAAGTAAGACAAAACCTTTCATAACAACCCTAAATATAAATGGATTAAATTCTCCACTCATAAGACACACTGACTGATTATACTGACTGATTAGATTTAAAAGCTAGACCCAACTATATGCTGTCTTCAAAAACTCACCTTATCTGTAAAGACACACACAGACTAACATGGAAAAAGATATACCATGCAAATAAAAACAAAACTGAGCAGGAGCAGTTATTCTTATATTGGATAAAATATACTTTAAACCAAAAAACATTAAAGGAGACAAAGAAGGCCACTATGTAATGATAATCGTATCTATCTAACAAGAAGACATAACAAATATATATGCACCCAACACTGGAGTACCCAGATATATACAGGAAACACTATTAGACCTAAAGAAAAAGATGCAAATATAAGAGCTGGGGACCTGAAAATCCCTCTCTCAGCACTGGATAGATCACATAGGCAACAAATCAACATAGCAACACAAGACTTAAACTACATTTTAGACCAATTGAAACTGTCAGATATCTACAGAACATTTCATCCAACAACTACAGAATATACATTTTTCTCACCAGCACATAGAACATTCTCCCGAATAGACCACATGTAAGGTCACAAATCAAGGCTCAACAAATTTCAAAAAACTGAAATCATTTCAAGTATCTTTTCAGATCACAATGGATTAAAACTAGAAATCAATAGCAAGCAAAACGCTGGTAACTGTACAAGTACATGGAAATAAATCAACATGCTCCTGAACAACCTATGGATCCAAGAAGAAATTAAGCAGGAAACCAAAAAATTTATTGACACTAATGAAAACACACATCATACCAAAACCTGTGGGACACTGCAAAAGCAGTACTAAGAGAGAAGTGGTTTGCAATAAACACATGAAAAAATAGAAAGATTTCAAATAAAAAATGTAATTCCACAGCTCAAAGAACTAGAAAAACAAGAACAACCTAGTTCTAAAATTAGTAGACAGAAAGAAATAAAGATCAGAGCAGAGCTAAATTAAATAGACACACACACACACACAAAATACAGAGACCAATAGAACAAAAAGTATGTTTTTTTGCAAAGATAAACAAAATATACAAACCATTAGCTAGGCTAACTGAAAAAAGAAGAGAGAAGGCCCAAATAAGAAAAATCAGAAATGAAAAAGGAGACATTACAACTGATACCATGGAAAAAACAACTATACACCAACAAATGTGAAAACCTGGAGGAAATGAATTTACTTCTGGACACACACAAACTACCAAGACTGAACCCAGAAGAAAGAGAAAACCTGAACAGACCAGTGACAAGCAATGAGATTGAAGCAGTAATCAGTAGTCTCCCAACAAAGAAAAGCCCAGTACTAGATGGCTTTACTGCTGAATTCTACCAAACCATTAAAGAGAAATTAATACCAATTTACTTCAAAATATTCCAAAAGTTGAAACACAGACCATTCTCCCAAATTTAAACTATGATGTCAGCATACCTGATACCTGATACCAAAACCAGACAAAAATACAACAAAAAAGAAAACTACAAACCAATATCTCTGATGGACATACAAAAATCTTCAGTAAAATAATAGCAAACAATACAGCAACACATTAGAAAAATTATACACCATTATCAAGAGGAATTCATCCAAGGGAAGCAAGGATGGCTCAACATACACAAGTCAATAAATGTGATACACCACACTTACAAAATCAAGGACAAAAACCATATGATTATCATAATAGATGCAAATAAATCATTTGACAGAATTCAACATCCCTTCATGATGAAGATCCTCAGCAAATTATGTATAGAAGGAAAATATCTCAACACAATAAAAGCCATATATGACAAATGCACCACCAATATCATCCTGAATGTGAAAAAGCTTTCAGCTTTTTTCTTAAGAATGGAAAAACTCTCACCACTCCTATTTAAGTTAGTATTAGAAGTACTAACCAGAGCAATCAGGGAAGAGAAAGAAATAAAGGACATCTGGATTGGAAAAGACAAAGTAAAACTGTACCTGTTTGCAGATGACATAATTACATGTACAGAAAAACCTGAAGACTACCAAAAAACTCTTGGAGCTGTTAAACAATTTCAGCAAAGTTGAAGGATACAAAATCAGCATGCAAAAATCGGTAGCATTTTTATATGTCAATAAAAACTAGCAGAAAAAGAAATCAAGAAAGCTAGCCCATTTACAAAAATCAGCAAAATAAATAATAAATAAATAAATAAATAAATAAAATACCTAGGTATGTATTTAACCAAGGAGGTGGGAAATCTCTACAAGTACTATATGGACAGCTTATCTGCCCTCCAATCAGCACAGGACCACTCAGTCAAGACTGATCAGGAATGTAGAACTGCAGGGGGTGCAGTTTGCTGAAAAGACTCAGACCTAGACCAGAGTTTCTATGCATCCCAGTTGTACTGGACCTCATAAGATCCTGAAGTGCTTACAAGGTCAACAATTAAAACTTGAGCTGCAAAAAGCCTTCCCCAGAGAATCAGCAGAAAGGCACCAATTTAGCTCAACCATGGGCTAATCTGCTGGTCCCCACAGGAAGTTCCCCTATTTTAGAAGTAAGCTAGGACCACAAATTAGTTCCAATTCAGAGTTTAAGTGGTAGGAACAGCAAATAACCCAACACAGAACTGAAAGAGAAAACAAAAAACTCACAGGTCAGAGAGAAAGTTCTGATATTAACCACTGAAGGTCTAACATCACCAAAGAATACTATAAAACATAGAAGGACGAAAACACTCCAGGCTTCCAATCTGAGGTGGGGAGAGGGCCCAGGGCCTCAGCCACATCCCCTGACGTCTACACCAAGCCCTGCAATAACTACCGAGCCACTGCTGGAAATGCCCTAGGCTCCTGAGCTGGGGTGCTGGGAGGCTGAGGGTCTCATCCGCCCCTCCTCGATGTCTTCCTCCAGCCCAGCGATGACCAAGCTGCCACCAGAAGCCCGCTGAGCTCCCCTGCAGGAATGAGGGGGGCGCCACAGGTTTTAACCACACCTTGTTCTTCCTTCTCCCCACACACTCTCTCCCTTCCTCTTCCCCTCTCCCCCTCTCCCCCAACTGCTCCTCAACAACATCTTAGAATGTATAATAATAATACTAACAACAAATTAATTTAAAAAATGATGAAGTCAATCGTAAGGCTTTCTTTAGTACAGAATCACACTTCCAGACTGAGAAAATACTGAAAAAAAAACCAAAGTTGTGGTCCCTGCCAGTGAGAAACTAGGACCCCCTCTTTACTCCTCTTTGAGGAGCCAGGACCCCTTAGCCAGCCTTTTTTCTCTTAGTTTGACTCTATCCCCCCAAACCTCCCTTTTTATCCACTCACAGGAACCCATGATATTTATTGTCTTTTCCATTCTTTGACATGCGTTCTCATAGTCTTTTGAAACCACTTGTGTTATCAACTTTCAATGTTATTTAACATCCTATGTGCCTTGTCTCTTTAGGACACAAACACCTTGAAAAACGGACCTTGTATTTTATTTCTTAATATCTGCCACACGGTCCAAGACATTGTTGTACCCATACTAAACATTCGATACATACAAGTAGATGTTCTCTCAACATTTACCACACACACACACACACACACACACACACACACACACACACACACACACCCCACCACCAGCAACAACAACAGCAACGGGGTTTGAGTCCCACTTCGGCTAATAATGAACTGTGGAAAACTGGGAGATAATATACCCACTTCACAGAACTGTTGTCAAGGCTAATATTGCTTCACTGTTTAATATATAAGTGCAAGTAAATTCTTCACTGTTTATTATATAAATGCAAGACACACATATGGTTGCTATTTGTTGGAAAATATGCATAGTCCTTGGTTTGTAATCATAAATGTAATAAGAGAATCAGATTTGAAGTGATCTTAGAGATTACTTAATCTTGTTTTATAGGTGAAAAAACACACAGTAGTGATGTTTAAAAACTACACAGACAGTAAGTGCTATTCATATTTAATCAAAATTTTGTTAGATAAAATCTCACAACTCCCAGTGCATTTACTGTTAGAATAATTAATATGCTTCAAATCAAAGAAATATTTTATTTATAATTAACTAGGGTTAATGATCATAATCATCTCAGTAATTACCTTGGTTTAAAAAATCTTTTAAACTGCAAATAGAACCCTAAATGTTAAATTTGCTCAATATCCTTACCTACTGAAGACATTAGGTGGGTGCTTTGTTTTTGAGCTGTCATATAAGTACATAAGCTAGGAAATATGAAAATAGAAGACGGCTAATTAAAATTTATATTCATATGACATCTAATTTCTGCAGATTTAAGCATACGTGTTGTGAAATCGACCATATTTCCCCGATGCTGAGGAAGAAGTAGACTGAAAAGGATTAGCAATGCCCTACAGAATACACAGCTCCTTATTATATAATAATTATGCAACCAATTATAATACTGAAGTTAAAAAAAAAGAGGAAAGAAAATGTGCCCAATTCTTCAGAATTTGTGGTTGACAGCCACAGGCTAAAGGTGCAGGGCACGGATGTGAATGTAGACCCTAAAAGGAGAGGCAACTGCCCACCCATCTTGATAATTAACTGCTTCCCCTTGCTTACTCTGGGTTTAAATCTGCACAATTACAGTGCAGGCCTGTCAATGGAAAATGGCTGGCCGAGTTTCCTGACAACCGCATATTCGAGTAGCCTGCAGTGATCATGCAAGCCACAGTAGCTGTCAGAACTTTTGCATTTGCCAGGAGGAAGGGCACGAAAACTGCTCTTTCAACATCAGGCTCAGAAAATTATTAGGCCATCAGCCAATTTTAATAAAGAGCAAACTTGCTTTTCCTGGGGAAAAACAAGACCTTTATCTCGGGGTTTGCCTTTTAAAACCCTTTAATGGAAATATTGCGGGGAATCTGTCATACCTCTCATAAATGCTGGCTTCCGAAATGGAAGATAATTACTGAAAGACTCATTGCCATTTCAATCATTTTAATAAACAATCTCAGCTTCCACATTCAGTCTGCATGGACAGTTATGGCATATTCTTTTAATTATGACTTCAGATAGTTAACGTACAAGGGACACAAACACAAGTAGAAATCTTCAAAGGATGACTACAGGAAGAGTCTCCCAACCTAAATATTACCTTTTATCCTACCTTCCTGCTGCATGGCTGCTAAATCTTTTCTCTTTTTCTTTTCTCTGTTTTTGTAATCCAGCGTGACAGCAATAAAAGTGATCCTTGGAGAAAAAAAAAATCAGAACATTTTGAACGAAATTTGATGAAAGATACAAATGAGTGATGTCAAGTCCATCTCTCCCTCCTTCCCTCCCCCCCTCCACTCCTTTCCCTCCTCTTCCTCTCTGCCTCTCACCCAGCCTACTTTTTATGAAAGATTGTTAAGGCAGCAAAGAAAGCATCTAGTGCTTGAAGACTGGCATGCAGGTCAAGGCTTCCCAGCTACTGAAAAAGAGCTGCTGACAACACCAGAAATAAATTTTGCCCATTTCACACCTTTTCTGAGACCTAGCACTGTCAGTAATATTTGTTTCCTAATACAGCCTTCTATTCTTTGCTGAACTGAGGCCTGAAACAGTCTGGAAAAAAGTAGAATAAATTAAATAGAATAAAGGGAGCCGTCCCTCATTTCAACACCATTAATTCCCCTTCAATAACAGGTTGTAGTTACTAACTGCAACAACCTCTCTTTTTCTAGTTAAAGATGAATCCTCAATTCAACAGCCAAATTTAATTGAAAAACACAGACTCCATTTTATTCTGAATCTGAAAGATTTATTACATAAAAAGGTAATCTTCTCAGTTGTAGTTACAGCAATACATATCCAGATTTTATAGAATTCCATGACTAATATTATGACTTTCAAATCAGGAGCTATGGTATAATTTCTTATGGAAATATCAGTACACTCTTTTCTTTTTGCATCTTTGTCACTGTATATGAATTATTCATGAGTAAAAAGTACTGAGATTTCTGTTTCAGCATGAACCCAAAAACAGAAAGAGAGCCACTAAATTTACATCTTTACAAATATCCTGATATCTCAAGGGGTTCTTAAGTAAGAAAAACATGACAATTTTAACATGTATTTCTACTAGGGTTTTTCTTATAGAAACTCCTGGACAGCCCATCAGTATAAACAGACTCACAGGGGAAATCAGTTCTTTGTACTAAAAGTGAGATCAGACAAGTGTCAGAAACCACAGCACAGCTTTTCATGTTTGTGTGGATGAATAAAACAGAAAAAAACAATGGAGCATCTGAATCCTGTGGCTTATCATTAAATCAAATTCTTCTTTGCCCAGTTATTTCTTAGGGTTTTGGTGTCCATGGAAATATATCATAAATATCTGGAAGGTCATTAAAAAAAAAATCCTTTTTCCCTGCCCTACTCCCAGACATCCTGCCTCAAAATAGCTCGGTAGCTGTGTCTGGCAATCTCTTTTCCCAAGAGCCCTGGTTAATTCTGATGCAGTAGGTCCCTGGACCAAATTCTCAATACTTGAAAGAACTGCAGACTTGAGACTTAAGTGCCATAGTCACAGGCAGGAAGAGGAGAAGGGGAAAAACACCTTTGCTAATCTTAACAAGGTCTTCCCTGAAGTTTAGCGTGGATGGCATGTGCTTGGGTTGTAGGCAAAAAGTCAGAACAGTTCAAACCAAAGTGAGGATACTCAGCATTGAAAAGTTCTCTCTGCTGGCCACAGGGACAGAGGTGGCATCGACACTGGCAAGAGAGGGGTGTAGGGTGCATCAGTGATGACAGAAACTGTGAAATGAAAGTCTTTCTACCTCTCAACACTATTCTCACTCCACCCAAAAGCACGTTGCCTTATTAGTAGTAAAGCTTACACTGGGATAAAAATCCTTAGAAATGGAATCCTGCAAAGCATTACAAAACCGTTTCTGATACTTGGTGCTTGGATAAAAGTAGACATATAAGGCAGAGAAATAGCAATTACATTAATTAGTTAAGTAGTTAATTCAATAAATGTATATTGGCTGCTTGTAATGAGACAAGCACTTTTCTAAGCACCGAGATTTCATCAGTGGAGAAAGAAAGTAAGAAATGCCTCCTTTTGTGAAATATATGTGCTAAGGTAAGGACACAAAAATTAAACATGTCAAGTAGATATAAGCAAACTATGTAAGAGTATGGTAAACACTATGGAAAAAACAGAGCACAGTTAAGGAAGATCCATTAAACAATAATTATGTTTTGACCACATCCACAGTGCAGGCACCGTGCTACATGTAAGGTGGTCAACAGTGTGCAAAACAAAGTCCTGCCCCTTAAGGAGTGAGAACCCCTGGATGCGGATGAGTCATAATCCAGAGTTGGCCAACATGAGGATGTGGATTGCCACTTAGTCTTACCTGGCTGTGGAGGGTATTGCATATAGATTACGGCACTGTTTCCCACTGGACTCTACAGTTCATCTCAATAGAGTGTTCCAGACAGTCTCGATCCACGAAGCAGAGCTGGCACTTGGGAGGAACTCTGCTTGCATCCTGATTACAGTCAGTATGAAGACTGATCAGTGCACAGATATATCTAAACAGGAAAGCACACCTGTCAGAGAGAATGCCTTTATCTTTTTATCCTAGTCACAGAAATTAACCCTTACTAACCTGCATCAATTTTTATGGCTCATTTTGTCAACGAAGCTTTCCTTTAGTTATGTTGTTAATGAGGCTTATTACATTTTCTCTTGCGTGATGATTGCTATCCCAGGAACAAATTATTTTCCCAAATAATATATTTCTAATTGTAAAATAATTAACAGTGAATTTATGTAATCCCATTTACCAAAAATTCAAAATAATAAAAACTTTGTCATTATATACCGTATTCCATAGAGGAAGGGACATTTGCCACACACAATAAGCTACCTGACATTCTTTTCTTCAAATACTAAGGAACATTGGTGGCACCTCTTGATGTCAGATTGTCAAATACAGTATGATTCAGAGAAGGCTTAATACAAATATATATATGTAAATTTATACATATAGTTAATATTTATAATACGTACACATAAGTATACACACACACACACACACATATGGAGAGAGACAGAGAGAGAATGAAGAATGTAAAAAACTAAGAGCCTGTCATCACCAATTATTTTTAACAAGAAAATGGGACCTGGTACTTCTAAAGAGACTGAGGAAAAACAAACAAACAAACAAACCATGCTATCAAATAATCAGCAGTCCATATCCAGGGGCAGATCTAGTTCTGTGGGGCATAAAGCTTGCACCATTTTGGAGCCCTCTTTATAAAAAGAATAAAAAATGATAACCACAAAATTAGGTTAGAAAATGAATTGTTATTAGGAATGAAAAAACAAAACACAACAAAACTTCATATTTTAAAAGCTGATATGCATTACACACATCATAAAATTCACAAAAATAACATAATTTTTAGTAATGAACTGGCTAATTGGCTGAATCTGCTCTGCAATAAAATTTTCCACTTTTCTTGGCTCCATATTCTTTGATCAATTCTCCAAAGAAAACAATTTTGTAAAATCATTTGTGCAAAAAGATACTACACTTTATCTCAGCCAAAAGGCCGAGAAGCAATATTTGTACAAAAAAGAGCAGAAAAATAATTCATTTTTTTTCTTCTAGCATGGTTATACTTGATAATTTAGGGAAGTTTCTTTTAGCTTTACAACTTCCTTTTGGTAACACCATGTAAATTTTGAGAATTACTGCCAAATCTGGATAGGGAAAACCTCTACTAATTCTCTTTATTCATGAACTCTATGACTTGGAAAAAACGTTTTTATACACTATTTTATGACTCTATACATTTCTTTTCTTTCTTCTTTTTTTTAAAGATGACCAGTAAGGGGATCTTAACCCTTGACTTGGTGTTGTCAGCATCACGCTCTCCCAGGTGAGCAAACTGGCCATCCCCATATAAGGATCCGAACCTGTGACCTTGGTGTTATCAGCACCACACTCTCCCGAGTGAGCCGCTGGCCTGCCCGCTCTGTACATTTCAAACCTTGTTTCTTCCCTAGGCCCACATACTTTCCTTACTGGGATGGTACAACACACCCATATTACAGTACAATCTTTATGGTTTTATCTTTGTGTGATAATACTGTACTTGGCACAAGGGCTAGTCATAGTATTCCTCGAGACCATTCCCACACCTGGATGGCTTGCAAAAAATTATGTATATAATTATGTATAAAATTATGTATACGTAATATGTATGTGTGTGTGTGTATGTGACTACAAACCACAGAATTAACTAACCCACCGAAGACAAAATAAGTACATCTCAAACTCAATACCCTGAAAGTACCCATAGTTATTCCATCACCATGTGGCCCTAGAACTGTGATAATGGGGAATTTGGAGCGAAAAGATACATCATTCATAACCAAGAGCAGTTAAAACATTTTGCACTTGAAAAAACATATGATGAGCTAAACACATTGCTGGGGCTCTTCCCAAGGAAAACAGAGACCACGAGTAGAGACAACGCATTCAAGGCATTGTCCTCTAAAGATGTAAAGGAAAAATGGAACAGGTGTTCTGGAGATGTCTATTTTGGAGGATGAAAGATACCACAGCATGTATACTGACTCAAATGATCAAATAAAGAGACAACACTTGAATGGGCAAGAGAATACATGGACAATTGCAGGAGAGGAGACCAATTGTTGGACAGAGAGAATGGAATCCAGGGCATGAGTAGGAGTTGGCCTTAAATAGATGCCTGAAATTGTCATCCTTTTTAATAGCAGAAAGGCAGAACATATGGTACAGATGCATGTTACTAAGTTCCAATTTCTCCATTCTTGGAACCAACCAGCCGCGTGGGACTGAAGAAAATCACACAGGCATTCTAATGGTCTTTTTTTACATTCACAATCAGTGTTCAAATGGACACCACTGCTTCCAGGCAATTCTACAACTTTCTTTAGTCATCATACTCCCCCACTCTTTCAAGACAATTACTCACACCTACTCTCTCCATCAACTGCCAACATCTTTCTCCCAGTTCCTCGTTCTCAGTTGAAAACATTGTATCTCATTTTACTGAGAATAGAGGTCAGCAGAAGAGAATTTCTATATGTTCTTATCACCACATTTACCAATGGAATATGCATCCATTAATTGGGTTAATGGATTAATGGGTTATCATGGGTAGGGACTAGCGGCTTTATAAGGCAGCAAGCGAGCACATTAAAAAGTATTCTTGCTCAGCCCTCACCAAGCAATAGCCTGCACCACCTCATGACTCTGTAGAGAATGAACATGAAAAAAAAGGCCCTCCCCAGATGCATCACTCGACTTTGAACTTCCCAGCCTCCAAAACTGTAAAGAATAAATTTTGTTCCTTTAAATATTACCCAATTTCAGGTATTCTATTATAGCAACAGAAAACAGACTAACACAAGGTGGTATAGCCGATGGATTGGAGGACTCAGCATGACTGAAGAACTTTTTGAGTAGATCTACTTGGAAGTCCTGAAAATTTAGGACATCACGTTTGAAGGGTGATAGGCCTAAAATTGAAATTATAGAAGAAGTGTATTGTAGGAATGACAATATCTAGGATATGACAATAAGAGTGAGTGACTAAATCAGAATGGAAGATAAGATCATTGGAGGTCAAGGAAATGAGAACCAATTATTGGAATATGGAATAATCATAAATTTTCTCATAAACGTGAATAAAGAAATCACCAAGAATTATGACTGGAATGGCATTGGAAAAAAATGAGCCAGGTGATAAAATCTTCAAGGAATGAAGCTGAGGTGTGGAGGTTTGTTAATCACGCAGGAAGGATTATCGGGGGCTAGAATCTGATGGCATGAGCTTCCGTGGAGCTGGAGGTTGCTAGTGGGAAAGAAGAGAAAAATGATTTGAAGTGGCAAAGAAAACTAAGAAAGACACTAACCTCATTTCAAGACTTGATGATACACGCAGTGAAAGAGAAAAGACAGCCTCCGCTTGAGAGGGATTTAGGGAAAACAGAGTCTTAAATAGCTAAGTTTCTGCTAGAGCAAAAAGAGAATATTTAGTGAAAAGGATGAAGATACAGGGAATTTAGATAAAGATGGATTGAGTTTCAGAGAGTAAGTGGAAGCATTTGGAAACAGGGAGATTCATAGAAAGATGTGGGATTGGCTGATATCAGGAGGTTGAGAGATGTCCTAGGAGACTCCAGGTGTTACCTGGAATATGCTTACTTTGATTTTTTTCAAGGTTATCTTCTAATCCAGTGGTTCTCAAAGTTTAGGGCTCATCAGAATCACATATTATTTCAACACAGATTTCTGTGTGTGGGCATACCCCTACAGAGTCTCTAATTCAGTAGGACTGGGGTACAGCATGAAAATTTGCATTTATAAAGAAGTACCCAGTTGATATTGATGCTGATTATCTAGGGATCATACTTTAAGAACCACTGTTCCACTTCCTCCTCAAAGAAGACTCACCTGTCCCACCTAAGATAGCCACACTCTCATAGAAAGCTGTGCTTTTCCTTCACAGTACTTCATAGTCAGTCTACATCTATTTATTAACTATACACAAGTGCATGCTCATTGTAAATAATTCACACAGTAGGAAAAGAGTAAAATATGGGTATTCCTTTTTATTTTCAGTCTCCCTCCAGTGGTCACCACTTTTACAAGTTTAGTATGCATTCCTCCAGTTTGTAATCTCCCTCTCTCTTTCTCTTTCTCTGTGTGGGTGTGCACGTACAAGGGACATGTCATTACTTTTCTTCACGGAAGAGGATATAAGACTAATGGTTTAGGATCCTGGTAATTAAGTTATATCAAAATCACTGTGCCCTATTTGGAAACATAATTTAGTGTCAGTACTGAAGGAAATTATTTGATAAGCCTGCATACTTATTCAACTTGAATGCACAATTTCTTCCCCTAGGAAAGTAATAAAAAATAAAATTGTCATAATATCCTCATATTTTGCTGAAACTCTTATCTTTAACTGGTGGAAAAGACCCCTCTGACATTTATCCACAAGCATTGAGTAAAGATGAGGCTCAGGGCATTTCAGAGAATTGACAAGTTTCTCTTTCAGGATAAAATTTAGATTTTCCTTGATGTTAAGTTTGATAGAAAATAAAGAATATGTGAATTTTTTAAAGATAGCCCAGACTTCATCAAGAATCTCCTAATTCTGCAGAAAAGGGGCCAATCCTGAATGGCTCATTGTAAAAATACATGATGGAACAATTAAATTCCTTGATCTGCCCATTAAGTAACAACCATGAAGGCTTGCTATGAATCAGTAAGAGAATTTGGGTTTTTAACTGTTTCTGTTTACTACAGACTGAACTGTTAAAAAGTAGAAATGAATATGTTAGTCCCTTAACTATATAAAAGTATTTCAAATGGGGTGTATATTTGGAAAATTTTCACATTTTATCTACTCTTTTATCTAAGCCTTCAAGGAATAACACTAGATGTTTTACGTAGCACCTATGGTTCACATAGCAAGTGGAGAGTCTGCATACCATATGCAAGAGAACAAATGTGAAATTTTTGATTTTTAGAAATACCAGTCAAAAACTTTCCAATTATATATGCATTACTTAGCTTTGTTTCTGTTGATACAAAAATTTTCTCTAAAAGCTTGGTCATCATGGGTCATCACTTGGGAAGGAGAACTGGATACCAGCTTGTGAAATTAGTAACCATAAATGTAGCATCATTTTCAAAGTCCCCCTCCCCACCAAATGTTTATCACCTTTCAATTAGTCATTGCCATAATAATGTGTAATCTTGGATTGATGTCTTCATTAAATATCTAATACTTTGACCTAGAAGAAAAACCCTTAAAATAATTCTTGCCACTAGCAAATTAGAATACATTTTGCACCCTTCATACATAATGGTTAGGCTAACAAGTTCTAGAATAAGATTGATGAGGCTCAAATCCTAACTTTCTCATTTACTTGGGTCACACAAAATTGAAATTCTTCATTGCATTTCAAGTTAATCTGACAGAATTACTTTGAATTTGTACAGTTTTCAAGAAGTCTGAGACTTCCATGATTCTAATTTTAAAATAATCTTCACAGATATGCTTGTACGAATTTATTTAATTAGAGCTAGATCAGGGAATGCATACTGTGTTAGTTTTCAGGTCTCTGGATAAAATTAACCCAATCTGGAAAATATAATTGACACCTTTGAGTAAACCAATTTTAATAAATGTAGTTTTCTCTAACAAGTATCTTTAATTTTAATGACAGAAGTAAATAGTTCTGTAAACTACTTAAACTAACCTTTTAAAATATTTTTAAAATTCCTTTTCTTGTAAAAAAGGATTAGGTGGAATCTGAAATTTGTGATAAGATAAAGTCAATATACTTCTGTGGTAATTTTACGTAAATGTTCACTGACCTTTTCCTTTTCTGTTTAAACAAGCTATAATGGCTATTTGAGTATTTTGTCTCCCAGAAGCAGCAGTGTCAAAAGTTTCCCTTTGTTTCAAATCCTACAAAGACTTATAGCTTATAGACTCAGGTATATTTTCTGGCCAAGACTGAATTTAAAAGTGAAGAGTTGATAATTTTCTGTTTTCCTATTAACCATGTGATCCTGCACAAGCAATTTAAATGTTCTAATCCTCAGTTTCCTCTCCTGTAAAATAGGGGTAATAGCAGTATTTATACCATAAGATTGTTGAGAGAATTAAGTGAGAAAATAATCCATGTGTAATACTTACTGCAGTATTTTGCACAAACTAGTACTCAATAAAATGGCTTCCATTTAATAATTACTCTAAGATATAAAAGAAATGTAAGGGAAGATCCTTGAAATGAAAGCATGTAAAAATTTGAGAAGTGGATATTAAAAGTACAACTGAACAAGGGAGATAGTATAATATGGCGGTACTTCAAGAAATTCATGGAAAAAAAGACTTGAGAGAGAACATGAATCTTCCCATGAACTTTTAGAGGTGCCTTTGTATAGTGGAAAGAAAAAGTATACTGAAAAAAAAAATCTAGAGTTCCAGTGCAACCAGAGCCATTAATTGTGTGAAATTAGAAATGTTACCTAATTGCTCTCCATTCCCAATTTGCTCTTTTTTAAAGTAAGTAAGTGAGACTGGATGCTTTTAAAAGTTTTTGCTAGTTCTGAAATTTAGCATTTCTGAGGAAGCATATAATATGTACCAAGTGAATTGTATAGACACTACTTAATATATGAGATCAGAATGAGGAAAAAAATCTGCATTTGCAGTTATAAAATTAGGTTATCTCCTACCACTGTTTTTTCTATCATCTATTTCAGAGAGTATTATTCCTGCAAGATACTCCATAGAAAATGTCCTCAATTGTGTCTCTGTTAGAGATCCATAGAGCACTTTACTATATAAAAACTCAGAAAAAACAAAGAAACAAAAAAAACCCTGCACTATTCTTACTCTTTAGTTGAGTCTAAAGAATGGTACCTTCTACCAGCAGCCAGACTCAGCTTTCCCTCTAGCACTAAAAAAATGACTTGAGAGTCAAAAATTTGGTGCAAGTATTGGAAGATTTATTCAGATAACTAGCATCTGAGGGATGACCAGGCTAAAATCATCACACCTTCTGATGCCTGTCTTGGGGTTTATAAAGGGGAAGAGGTGGGAAGGTGAGGTAAGGGTTTTGTCCTGTAGGTAAAAGGGGTAGGCTGGTCACGGTATCAATAGAGGGTCTGAGTAAGATGTCAGGGTCCCATGATGGACTAGGAGGTGCTTTGGTATCACGGAATCTGCAGTTGGTGGTCAGCTTCAAGCCCTTGGAGTCAATTTTGGTTTGGAGTCCTTATCTCCTAGGGAGAGCTCAAAGACAACAACCTCAGTCAAGCATCACCAGAACATAAAAACACCTGACTTGTACCTCTAACTAATGTGGATGCAATTTTCCTTTAAGCAAGAACGAAAGTTAATAATCAGCTAGGGTGGTTTGTCTTCCTCTTGGATTTCCTCTGTTTGCAGTAGATTAGACAGGTAAGAAAAACAAGAAAATTTTGTTTCAATCCTCAATTGTAGGTGCACAACTTCTAAAGTAAATCAACATAAGAGGATGTAATGGGAGACAAACAAACAAACTTTTGAGAAGGATACTTTTGTAAAATTTTGTTTCAATCCTCAATTGTAGGTGCACAACTTCTAAAGTAAATCAACATAAGAGGGTGTAATGGGAGACAAACAAACAAACTTTTGAGAAGGATACTTTTGCGGCGTGATTTCATCACCAGGCGGTTTTGGTCATATGTTCAATTTCTCATTTCCTCTGCTAATCTCAAGGAATTGATGATTATCAGGTCCCAAGTTAGTGGCTAACTGAAATTTTCTGCTTGGTCCTAGTTACCCCCAAAATGACTATTATCTGGATAAGGTCCCTTTCAGCCTCTAGATTAGGTAGGACTTGATTAAGAAGCAATGATCAGGAAAGCGTAAGGTATGACCCAGAGGTCATTGAAGGCATCTGGAAATAACTTGAAAGAAGGGGAACGACATTGAGGGATTAATGTGTGCCCTCACCATCACTTTTGCCACATAGTGTGTCCCTGCTACATGCTCCACCCACATATGACATCTTAGGTGAAAGATTAGAGTGGGATATTACTTCCACTTCAGGTTAAGATGAAGTAATAGTGATTAGATTTATCCTCTTTCCTGAAACAACTAAAAAAACTGGACAATATAAATGAAACAATAATTTTAAGGCATTAATATCAGACGGAGAAGCACAGGATCACTGAGAGAAAGAAAGGAAAAAAGATGTTCCCTGCAATTGCCCCAGCTTACTCTCAGGAAAGTTGTGAGGCCACAGCATGGAGTGAAGGGTGATGTGGGCTAAGCCCCATGATTTCCCTGAGTTGAGGAGATGAAGTTGGAAGACGAAGGAGACAAGGTGCCTAGAGTTTGCAGGCAAGAGTACGTGGAAGAAAAAAAAAATGCACAGACGAGAGCTCCAAAGACCGTCATGGTTTTCCCTTTTAGTCTTCAGCTGAGTACAGCTAACTGCATGCATGTGAGTGAAACTTCCTAAAGCCAGGGAAAGAACTACTCAAAATCAAGATCATATCAAGCTAGAATAATTGATGTTCCTACCAGGCAGAATGGAAAAATGTCATAATTCTTGATACAAGGGGTAGAGTACTCCAAAGAGTATTGCTTAGTATTCTACCTATACCAGAATAGAACTAGAGAATATTTATAGGAATACAAAAATACCCAGCGTGCATTAAGGTAAAATTTATAATGTCTGCAATCCAATTTTAAAAAGTCCCGGCATGCAAAGAGTAAGAAAAATATGACCCATAATGAGAAGAAAAATCAATCAAAAGTGATCCAAAAATGTAAAGAAAATTTGGTCTATATACACAATGGAATACTATTCAGCCATAAAAAAGAATGAAATTCTGCAATCTGCAGCAGCGTAGATGAGTCTGGAGAAAATTATGTGATGTGAAATAAGCCAGACACAGAAAGAGAAATATCACCTGTTCTCAACTCATATGTGGAAGCTAAAAAAGTTGATCTCATAGAAATAGAAAGTAGAATAGTGGTGACTAGAAACTAGTAAGGGGGGGGAAGGGAAATGGAGAGAGAGTTGTCACTGGATACAAAATTGTAGAGAAATAGGAAGAATATGAGCTAGTGTTCTATAGCAATATGGGGATAGTAAGTGGCTAGGCCAGATGATGTTGAATGTTCCTGTCACCAAGAGGTGACAAATGTTTGAGGTGATGGATATACTAAGCACCCTGATGTGATCATTGCACACGAATGAATGTACTCAAATATATCGTACTCCATAAATATATACAATTATTATGGGTAGATTAAGAAAAATAAATTTAAAAGAAAAAAAAAGTCACAAAACTGACATAGATGAGAGAATTAG
>NW_007729222.1:136800-140760 GCF_000696425.1 Galeopterus variegatus | reverse complement strand
CCTGACAACTACAAATCTATTCTCCATTTTTATAATCTTGTTATATCAAAAATGTTCTATGGATGGAATCATTTAGTTTAAACTTTTAGGATTGGCTTTTCTCACTCAGAATAATTATCTAGAGATTCATCCACAGTTTTGCTTGTATCAGTAGCTCACTCCTTTTCACTGCTAAGTAGTATTCCATAATACAGATATAAAACAATTTGTTTAACCGCTCACCCACTGGAGAACATCTTGTTTCAAATGTTAGTCAATATGAATAAAACTGCTATAAACATTCATGGAAAGATGTTGGGTGAACATAAGTTTTGATTTCTCTGGGATAAATGGCAAGGATTGCAACTGAGAATTGCCTGGTAAGATTAAAAACTGCCAAACTGCTTTCTAAAGTAGCCGTACCATTTTATATTTCCACCAGCAATGACGAGTGACCCAGTTTCTTCATAGTCTTATCACCGTTTGGAATTTTGGCAGGAATTGCAATAACCTGTATATCAATTTGAAGAAAGTTGACATCTTTGCTATGTTGAGTCTTCTAACTCATGAATATGGAATGTCTTTTTATTTATTTAGATCTTTGATTTCTTTTATTATAATTTTTTAGATTTTGTGATATAAATTCTGTACATAGTTTATCATATTTATACACAAGTACTTTATTATTGAGTGACTGTAGATAATATTTTATTTTTAATTTCAGTAACCAATTGTTCATGACTAGTATATAGAAATATGATTGATTTTTTTATGTTGACCTTGGATCCTGTGAATTTGCTGATAGTCGAATAGTTCTAGGAAAGTTTTTGANTATGTTGACCTTGGATCCTGTGAATTTGCTGATAGTCGAATAGTTCTAGGAAAGTTTTTGAAGATTTTTTGAAGGTTATATGGTATTTTTTACATCAAAAATCATACCATCTTAAAATAGAAATAATTTATTTCTACTTTCTGATCTGTATGCTTTCTCCCCTGCCTCCTGTCCCACTTTTTCTTGCTTTATTGCACTGGCTAAAACTCCCAGCACTAAGTTAAGAAGAAGTGATGAGAGCAGATAATATAACTTTGTTTCATTCTTAGTGAAAATTATTCAATTCACTGTTATTAAATACAATGTTAGTTGTAGGTTGTTTGTAGATATACTTTGTCAGTTGAAGAAGTTCCCCTCTATTTTCCTGAGCATCTTTAAATTTTGTGAAATACTTTTTCTGCATCCATTAATATGATCATGTAATTTTTATTTATTTGACTGTTAATCTGGTGGAATATACTGATTGATTTTCAAATATCGAACCAAGCTTGCATCACTAGAATAATCCCCACTTAGTCATGCTGTTTAATTCTTTTTATACTCAGCTCTATTTGTTTATATTTTGATAATGTTTTTAAATTCTTCATTCATGAGGCATATTAGTCTGTAGTTATCATTTCCACCATATTTATTTTCAGCACAGTAATACCAGCTTCATAAAATAAATCATAAAGTGTTTGTTCTTCTTATGGGGTTAATTCTTTAAAATTTTGATAGAATTCTCCACTGAAACCATTTAGATTTGGAGGTTTCTTTTTTGAAGTTTTTTATTTATTACCATCAATTTGATTTCTTTAATATTTATAAGGATATTCAAAATGTTCTATTTTATATTGTGTAACTTGTGGTTTATGATTTTGAATAACTGGATTATTTTATCTAAATAATCAAATTTACATGTACAGTGTTGTTTGTAGCATTCCTTTTGTAAAAAATATTTGCATTAAAAGTGTCTGTGGTTATATTCCCTTTTCATTAGTAATACTGGTAATTTGCGTTTTCTTTTTCTTTCCTTTTTTTCCAGTCTTGCTACAGGTTTTTAATATTATTGATTTATTTGTTTTTAGTTTATTTNGAGCAGATAATATAACTTTGTTTCATTCTTAGTGAAAATTATTCAATTCACTGTTATTAAACACAATGTTAGTTGTAGGTTGTTTGTAGATATACTTTGTCAGTTGAAGAAGTTCCCCTCTATTCTTTATCAAAAGGTGACCCCCTCTATTCCTAACTTGCTGAGACTCTATTTTCCTGAGCATCTTTAAATTTTGTGAAATACTTTTTCTGCATCCATTAATATGATCATGTAATTTTTATTTATTTGACTGTTAATCTGGTGGAATATACTGATTGATTTTCAAATATCGAACCAAGCTTGCATCACTAGAATAAGCCCTACTTGGTCATGCTGTTTAATTCTTTTTATACTCAGCTCTGTTTGTTTATATTTTGATAATGTTTTAAAATTCTTTATTCATGAGGCATATTAGTCTGTAGTTATCATTTCCACCATATTTATTTTCAGCACAGTAATACCAGCTTCATAAAATAAATCATAAAGTGTTTGTTCTTCTTATGGGGTTAATTCTTTAAAATTTTGATAGAATTCTCCACTGAAACCATTTAGATTTGGAGGTTTCTTTTTTGAAGTTTTTTATTTATTACTATCAATTTGATTTCTTTAATATTTATAAGGATATTCAAAATTTTCTATTTCATATTGTGTAACTTGTGGTTTATGATTTTGAATAACTGGATTATTTTATCTAAATAATCAAATTTACATGTACAGTGTTGTTTGTAGCATTCCTTTTTAAAAAAATATTTGCATTAAAAGTGTCTGTGGTTATATTCCCTTTTCATTAGTAATACTGGTAATTTGTGTTTTCTTTTTCTTTCCTTTTTTTTCCAGTCTTGCTACAGGTTTTTAATATTATTGATTTATTTGTTTTTAGTTTATTTTATTCTTCTTTTTCTAGGTTCTTGAGGTGGGAGTTTAGATTATTGATTTAAGACTTTCCCTTTTTTTTCAATCAATGTGTACATTTAGTGCTATAAATTTTCCTCTTAACACTACTTTAGCTGTTTTACACAACTGCTGACATGTTGTATTTTCATTTACTTCATTTTTCTTTATGTCTTCCTCTTTGATGCATGGATTATCTAAAAGTGCATTGTTAGATTTTCAAATGGTCTTTAGAAATTTTTCTATTATTTTTCTGTTATTGATTTCTAGTTTGGTTCCACTGAGGTTGAAAAACTCACTATGTATAATTTTAATTCATTGTTTACGACCCAGGATGTAGTTTATCGTGGTACATATTCTATAGGAACTTAAACAGAATGTGTAACCTGCTGTTTTAGGTGGAATGTTCTATAAATGTTGATTATATCCTATTGGTTGATGGTATTATTGAGTTCTACATTCTCGTGGATATTCTTGCTAGTTGTTCTATCAATTGTTGTTAAGAGGAATGTTGAAGACTTCACCTATAGTTGTGGATGTCTATATCTCCTTTCAATTCTGTCAGCTTTACAGTTCTGTTTTTGGTGCATAAAAAGAGACAAAAAAGGCCATTATATAATGATAAAGGGATGTATCTAGGAGGAAGGCATAATAATCATAAATATATATGCACCCAGCAATGCAGCACCCAGATACAGAAATCAAACACTATCGGACCTAAAGAAAGCGATTGACCCAAGTACAGCTATAGTTGGATACCTGAATACTCCTTTCTCAACACTGGACAGATAATCTAGGCAACAAATCAACAGAGAAACACAATATTTAAATTGTACTTTAGACCAATTGGACATGGTAGATATCTGCAGAAAGTTTCATTCAACAACCACAGAATATACATTCTTCTCATCAGCACATAGGAAATTCTCCAGGATAGACTACATGTTAGGTCACAAATTGAGGCTCAACAAATTTTTAAAAATTGAAATCATTTCAAGTATCTTTTCATACCACAATGGATTAAAATTTTCAAATCAATAACAAGTGAAACTCTGGAAACTATACAGACACATGGAAATTAAACAACATGCTCTCAAATGACCTATCAGTCCAAGAAGAAAGTAAACAGGAAATCAAAAAATTTCTTGAAACTAATGAAAATAAAAACACATCATACCAAAAC
>NW_007729222.1:133791-136199 GCF_000696425.1 Galeopterus variegatus | reverse complement strand
TGTTTTTTTGAGAAGGCAAACAAAATAGACAAACTATTGCCTAGGCTAACTAAAAAAAGAAAAAAAAAAGAAGACCCAAATAACAAAAATAAGAATTGTAAAAGGAAACATTACAACCTATACCACATACAAAGAATAATTAGAGACTATTACAAACAACTATATGCCAACAAATTTGAAAACCTCAAGGAAATGGATAATTTTCTGCGCAAATACAAACTACCAAGACTGGACTCAGAAGAAATAGAAATCAGAACAGAAAAATGACTAGCAACAAGATCGAAACAGTAATAAGCAGTCTCCTGATAAAGAAAAGCCCAGGACCAGATGACTTTGCTGAATTCTACCAACCTTTAAAAAGGAATTAATAACCATTATCTTCTAACTATTCAAAAAAATTAAAACAGAGGCCATTTTCTCAAACTCATTCTATGAGGCCAGCATCACTCTGATACCAAAATCAGACAGATACAACAAGGAAAGAAAACTACAGGACAATATCTCTGATGAACATAGGCACAAAAATCCTCAATAAAATATTAGTAAACAGAATACAGCAACACATCAAAAAAATTACACACCACAATCAGGTGGGATTTATCCCAGGGATGCAAGGATGGTTCAGAATACACAAGTCAATAAATGCAATACACCACATTAAGAAAATCAAAGAAAAAATCCGTATGATTATCTTAATAGATGCAGAAAAAGCATTCAAAAAAATTCCCCATCATTTCATAATAAAACTGTTAGCAAATAAGGTATAGAAGGAAATATCTCAACACAATAAAACCATATATGACAAACCCACCACCAATATTATACTGAATATCATCCTGAATGGGAACAAGACAAAGATGCCCATTCTCACCACTCCTATTTAACATGATATTGTAAGTATTAACCACAGGAATCAGGCAAAAGAAAAAACAAAGGGAATCCAGATCAGAAAAGATGAAGTCAAATTGTCCCTGTTTGCAGATGATATGATCCTAGGTACAGAAAAACCTAAATATGCTACCATAAAACTCTTAAAGCTGATAAATGAATTCAGTAAAGTTGCAGGATATGAAATCAGTATGCAAAAATCAGCAGTGCTTTTACATTCCAACAACAAAGTAGCAGAAAAAGAAAGCAAGAAAGCAAGCCTATTTATAATAGTCACCAAATAAATAAAATACCTAGGAATCAATTTAACCAGTGAGGCAAAAGATCTCTATAATGAAAATTTCAAATCACTCCTGAAGGAAATTAAAGAGGACACAAAGTGATGGAAAGATGTCCCATGGTCTTGGATTGGAAGAATTAAAATGGTGAAAATATGTATACTGCCCAAAGCGATCTACAGATTCAATGCAATCCCTTTCAAAATACCAATGACATTCTTCATAGAAATAGAAAAAACAATACTAGCATTCATATGGAACAGCAAAAGACCCCAAATAGCCAAAGCAATCCTAAGCAAATAGATAGATAGATAGATAGATAGATAGATAGATAGATAGATAGATAATAGATAGATAGATAGAGCTGCAGGCATAACACTACCTGACTTCAAATTATACTACAAAATTATAGTAACCAAAACAGTATGGTACTGGTATAAAAACAGACACTCAGACCAATGGAACAGAGTAGAGAACCTAGAAATCAACCTACATATTTACAGCCAACTGATCTTCAACAAAGGCACAAAGAACACACCCTGGGGAAAAGACTGACTCTTCAACAGATGGTGCTTAGAAAACTGCACATGCATATGTAAAAGAATGAAACTATACCTGTACTTCTTGCAATATACCAAAATCAACTCAAAGTGGATTAAATACTTAAATATAAGACCTGAAACTATAAAACTCCTAAAAGAAAACATAGGGGAAACACTTCAAGAAGTAGGACGGGGCAAGTACTTTATGAACATGATCCCAAAAGCACAGGCAACAAAAGGAAAAATAAACAAATGGGATTATACCAAATTGAAAAGTTTCTGCATAGCATAAGAAACAATTAACAGAGTGAAAAGACAACCTACAGAATGGGAGAAAATATTTGCAAACTATGCATCTGACAAAGGATTAATATCCAGAACATTCAAGGCACTCAAACAACTTAACTGTAAAAAAGATAAAAACAAGTAACTCGATTAAAAAATGGGCAGAAGAGCTGAATAGGCATTTCTCACAGGAAGACATACTAATGGCCAATAGACACAAAAAAAAATGGTCAACATCACTAAGCATTAGGGAAATTCAAATCAAAACCACGCTGAGATATAATCTCACCCCATTTAGACTGTCTATTGTCACAAGGACAGAGAATAACAAATGCTGATGAGGATGCAGAGAAAGGGAGCCCTCCTACACTGTTGGTGGGTCTGTAAATTGGTACAGCCATTATAGAAAACAGTA
>NW_007729222.1:129735-133325 GCF_000696425.1 Galeopterus variegatus | reverse complement strand
TGGGCAGAAGAGCTGAATAGGCATTTCTCACAGGAAGACATACTAATGGCCAATAGACACACAAAAAAATGATCAACATCACTAAGCATTAGGGAAATTCAAATCAAAACCACACTGAGATATCATCTCACCCCATTTAGACTGTCTATTGTCACAAGGACAGAGAATAACAAATGCTGATGAGGATGCAGAGAAAGGGGAGCCCTCCTACACTGTTGGTGGGTCTGTAAATTGGTACAGCCATTATAGAAAACAGTATGGATATTCCTCAAGTAACTACAGATAGAATAGTCATTTGATCCAGCAATTCCACTGCTCGTTATATATCCAAAGTAATGGAAATTATCATATCAAAGGCATACCTGCATTCCCATGTTTATCACAGCTCTATTAATAATAGCCAGGAGTTGGAACCAATCTAAATGTCTACTGTTGGACAACTGGATAAGGAAAATGTTGTATACTTACACAATGAAATACTACTCTGCCATATAAAACAATGAAACATGGATGAACTTAGAGAAAATTATATTAAGTGAAATAAGCCAGGCAGAAAAAAGAGAAATACCTCATGTCCTCACTCAGAAGTGGGAGCTAAAAAAATAAACAAATAGAATAAAAATGAAAGAAAGACACAATAATCATAATAATAGCTGAGCTTTCAAAAGGAGAGAACAGAACTGAGGTTAGCAGAGATGGGAAAGGGGGAGGGGGAAGAGGAGTAAGGAAAAAATTGATAAAGGGTCATGAAAAACAATTACATTGTATAATTTGAGTATACTGATTATCCTGATTTGAGCATTACATGTTACACACCAGTATTGATACACAACTCTGTACCCCACAGATATGTATAATCAACTATGTTTCAATAAAAATCAATCAATAAATCAATTTTTTAACAGGAAAGAAGCCAATCAAGGAAAAGAACACATACCGTATGATATTATTTACATGAAATTCTAGAAAATGCAAACTAATCTCTAGTGACTGAAAGTCTATCTGTGGTTACCTGAAGAACGTGGCAGAGGTTGGAGGAGATCAGGAAAGGAGGGATTACAAAAAGGTACAAGGAATTTTTGTGGTGATAACTAAGTGAGTGCATACATGTGTCAAAGTTTGTCAAACTGTGTACTTCCAATATGTAAAGTTTATTGTAGTTTAATTATACCTCAAGAAAGCTGTTAATAAAAACTAAATAAAAATAAATAAATAAATACATTGGAGGAGGTATTCTTAGTTTTTCCTGGAAGCTGCCTTCCAGGCCAGTCCCTCCTTCCATAGATTTATATGAATTTAGAATTCCCAAACGCTCTTAATAAAAACAAACAATTAAATGCACGTGTTGATCTCTAACAACTAACATCCTAGCCATCCTACCTAAGAAAAGACGCCATTTAAATAATACCCTCAAGAAAGGCTAATCATACTTTTTCTTGTTTGCCTTACTTTAAAAAAACAAACAAACAAAAAACCTAAATTTGGCTGTCAGTGAGATACAAACAAGAGGATGGAAGGTCTTTAAAAAAAACTTTTCCTTAAGGAGATACAGTCTGGCATCAGATTTTGACACATGTTCTCTGTCAGCAGTTTTCAAAGTCGGTGACATTCTTAAAACACAATAAGTATCCTGCCAATCAGTACTTCAAAGTATAGAGAAGCCTACAATTTTTCAGATAAGGTGGATGAAAATGCAACCGAACTTGTAAAAGCAGCGTTAGCACATTTACATTTAGAGGATCAGTCATGAGAAAAGCTATTCTTTATTCAAGAGATTTCTATTAACCATGACTCAAAAGGTATATATTTTTAATATTCCATGAAACTGTTAACCTATATTTTAAAAGATGATGGGAATTTTACCTCACATTTCTATAGAATAATTTTTCTTTACAAAGAAAGTTCTTTTGAGATTTATTATATACTCTGCTGTTAACTGAAAACATGAGCACACATTTGAATTTTGAGTACCCATAAAATAAATAATAAGTGAAAAAGTATTAAGTTTTTATTGACACTCAATACCGTTCATCCATTTGAGGATAGAATTTAGAGTAAATTTCTGTGGAATTATGTAGCATAAAGTGATTGCTTATTCAGGCCACTGAACTGACCCCATATTTTCCCACTGTGTGTTTCACTGGCCTGTACACTAAAACTACCAGTGAATGTGCTCACTACAGATCAGCAACTCTGGTGTCTTCCTCAAAGATTTCTGTAAGCTCCTGCCCTCAACCCATGGCTCATCTCTTCCCATGTTTGTATAGTCTCCTTCTCAGGCAGGGAGGTTTGCAACCCTAAAAGTTGAATAAATCTCGTTGCTTGTAGAATGGATTTTGTGCATATCGGGACAACCATGTGACCCCTTAATCTCTTCTCAAAACACTAGCCCACAATTCAGTGGAATTCTCAGCTTGTCTGTTAAAAAAACCTTCTTTAACTTTTGACAGCCCCTTGCCCCAAAGCAATATTTCTCAAAGTGCAGCCTAATCATCTACATCAGGCTTGATAGTTGCTCATAAAAAATATAGATTCCTAGATCTACGATTAGTCCCAAGCCCACTGAATATTTCATTCTAACTGGGATTACTGGACTTGCTAAAGGACTGAGTCCTAAGGAGTTGGACTCAAGTCCTCATATCCCCACTCCCATCTCACCCTGACAGCCACAGTTATTAAGAGCATTTTAATGTTAGACAGACCCCTGAAAAATTTTCAATTCCAAGGACATTAATTTATTTGAGAATAAAACATGACAATAGAGAGGGAAATCCATAGTTTAGAACTTAGTTTTTGGCCGGCCTGGTGGCGCACTGTAGAGTGCGCCGCTTGGGAGCGTGGAGGTGCTCCCACCGAGGGTTTGGATCCCATGTGGAGACCGGTTTCCGCTCACTGGCTGAGCGCAGTGTGGGCGCAACACTGAGGGTTGCGATCGCGTTGCCGGTCCCCAGTACAGGCGTGACACCGAGGGTTGCGATCCCGTTACCGGTCAGTAAAAAAGACAAAAAGGAAAAAAAAAAAAAAAGAACTTAGTTTTGAGTGAAGTAAAATGAAAACATGCTTCTTTATCTCTACAATGTTGCCGAATATGCTACGTGTAGGTGAGAAACAAGAGTAAAACAGTGCTGGACTATTAGTCGTTTCACAGATGAATGTCAAGTGAATCACAGCAAAGTAAAGGTGGGAAAATGTGAAGCGAGTTGGCAGATGGCACCACACTTCCAACCTGACACATTTTCTAAAGCTGAGATTTAAAACATCCTTTCACCTGTTGCATTCTGAAGAGCATTTCTAATCTTCCTATTCATGATATACTCAATAAAAATTTTGCTTTACTCATATAAATATCAAGTCTCTGTACTGAGCCACCATAGTGAACAAAAGCTTGAACTATGGACCAAGATAGATTATAACTCAGTTCCAGCTCTTCCACTTAAAACCATGTGAAATTGAGCTTTGTACTTCAACCACTCTAGTTCTAATTGTTCTCAAGGTAAAATATGACCACGTGTTACTTCCTAGAGTCAGGGTGAGGACTAAGGGAGATGAGCATGTGCAAGCAACTACCACAGTCCCCGGTGCAGTGTGGG
>NW_007729222.1:126587-128782 GCF_000696425.1 Galeopterus variegatus | reverse complement strand
CTCTGTCCAATGTAAAAGCGAGGAATCCTTACTCTACTACAGTATCAATGTAACCAGCCTTGCTTTTTAAAAGTCTCCACTTTAAATGCAGGTTGTTGACTTCTATAATTTCAACTCCATTCTTCTCTAACACTTTCTCTCAGATTCTGACACTTAGTTAAATACATCTTTCATGTTACCCTTTAATTTTTCATCAGCCTTTTCTTAAAATCTCCTCCCAAAATGCCATGAACATTACCTCTTTACACTAATGCCAGCTAAAATAATGTTTAAAAAATAGAAAAGTGAATATCATTAAATTAAATATATTATTCTTGTTTTTTTAGTGCTCTTCCAGCATCTGAGGGAGATATTAAAGTTTTGTTAATTTTCTTTCTTATTTACTGTACAAGTCATACTTTAGTTGATTAATGTCAACCTGAAATCATAACAAAATAAGCTTGATGTATCTTGACCAGCTTAATATGAAATGTGTATGAATAACCCTGGTTAATTCTATTATTTAAATGGTAAGCTACTGTTCAGAAAACAGTGTTAAAATAGGAAGCTTGGGGCTTCTGTCTTTCAAAGTTTCTGCTTTCAAGGTTGGCTCTTGGCTGGCTCTTTGTTTGGCTTCTAAAATTTCCCCAACCGATTAGGTTGTTGTGCTTAGAGAGTTTGATCATACAACGTGATTTATGGTGAACATCTGCTGTGTGGACGGAATTTTGGTCATTGCTAAGCAGACAATGCCTAAGTGACCAGCCTCAGAGGGGCTTTTCTGGGCAGAAACAATCCACACGTGTCATTGCATTTTTCCTGCTGGAGGGCGAATGTGATCTGTGTGACCACTTACAGGAAGGAGGAAGTATAGAAAGGTGAATGTGTAATTATCCAGACTTCCCCTGCATATTTTCCCTCACCTATCCAGCTGTATTTGTCTGCTGTGTTGATGTGATAAACCTTAGACATGACTGTGAATTTATGTTGGGTCCCAAGAGTTCTTCTAGAAAATCGCTGAACACGTGGGTGGCATTAGGGACTCCTGAAAGCATTACCTAATTACATCAAATACTAATTATTATAAAGTAAAACAATGAATTTGCCTTTTCCAGTCCCTCAAGACAGAATCAGTAATTTTTTCCCATCTTCTCCCATAGAACATACACATACACACCCCTGCTATTAATACCCAAGATCCCAATTGCTCATGAACACCTACCAACTATCTACCCAACTTTATCTGGATTCACTTGTTCCTTGGGTCCCTGGGCATCAGCCACATTCTCCACTCCAAAGAGAGGCACGCATTACATTCACTCATGAGATGGGCTTTCTTCTTTCCTTCGTTCTCCTATGGCCATCACAAATTCACTGTCCCTCTGCTCTGCCAGAGTCCCTACAATTCACAGAATCTGAAGCACAATTAGAAAAGGTGGGAATTAGATATTAAAATTAATCTCCAAATCTGAATTTGCTTTCCTCATAATTACTTTTGGCTATAAGCTACCTAAAACTAAGTTTAGTTGGAAATCCCTTTATAAACCACTGTAATTGGTATGATGTCTATCAAAATGTTAGCTTTCATAGTTTGTATCAGTTGAGTTGTGTTGGCTGCAAATGCAAAGCACCTGACCACCCATGGCTTAAGCCATAAGGAGTGTTATCAGTCAGTTTCTGTTGCTTAAAACAAAATACATGGAACTGGGTGGTTTACAAGAAAGTGAAATACATTGCTTACAGTTTCAGAGGCTAGGAAGTCCAAAGTCCAGGGAACACAGCAGGTGAGGGTCTTGGTGGTGGCGACAATGATAGCAGGGTATCACATTGTGAAATGGTGGAGCCGAGAGAGAGAGACAGACTCTCTCTTCTTTTAAAGCCCCCAGAAGTTTCCGGCCAAGATGGCAGAATAGACAGTCCCCAGCATCACTCTCTCCCACAAATCAATGAATTTATAACTATAAAAGTGTAACTTAAGCCAATCTGGGGCCACTGGAGCTCGGGTGAAGAGGAGGAGAGACCTACGGAGTTCACGAAGGCGGGAGAAACTATGATGAGAGAATGAAAAACTGCTCTGAGCCTTTTGGGCCGCGGCCACTTTTGATGCTGGAGCACATGGAGCAGGAGCGGGCAGAAGCCGCAGCTGTGCCCTTTTAGATGGAGTTACTTGGAGGCAGCAGGGGAGAAGAGGGCCTTGGTGGCCCCCAGGACAGCAA
>NW_007729222.1:103611-126282 GCF_000696425.1 Galeopterus variegatus | reverse complement strand
CCAAGATGGCAGAATAGACAGTCCCCAGCATCACTCTCTCCCACAAATCAATGAATTTATAACTATAAAAGTGTAACTTAAGCCAATCTGGGGCCACTGGAGCTCGGGCGAAGAGGAGGAGAGACCTACGGAGTTCACGAAGGCGGGAGAAACTATGATGAGAGAATGAAAAACTGCTCTGAGCCTTTTGGGCCGCGGCCACTTTTGATGCTGGAGCACATGGAGCAGGAGCGGGCAGAAGCCGCAGCTGTGCCCTTTTAGATGGAGTTACTTGGAGGCAGCAGGGGAGAAGAGGGCCTTGGTGGCCCCCAGGACAGCAAGATCACTAATAGGGTTCCTGTGGACACACGCAGGAGCGAGGAGGCAGAACAGCTGAAAAAGGGGAGCCGCTCAGAGGTCGGTGAGTCATCGCAAGCGACCGGCACAGGGCCCATCCCATGAGAAGTGTTTGGAGTATGGGTGGTGGGGGAGATGGGCCCACTGGGAGAACATTGGGACACAACAAGGACAGCCAATCTGCCCCCCCGGGCAGCACGGGACCACTCAGAGCAGACTGCTGGGAATGCAGAATTGCATGGAGTACAGTTTGATGAAAAAACTCAGGCCCAGATCAGAGTTTCTACAAAACCCAGGTGCACTGAGAATCTAGAGAGCCAGAAGTACCTACAAGATCAACCATTAAACCCTGAGCTGCACAAAAAGTCTTTCCTAGGGAAACAGCAGCAAAGCAGCAATTTAGCTCAATCACAGAGCTCAAGTACTGGTCCCCACAGGAAGATCCCCCGTGTTAGAAGTAAGCAAAGGACAAAAAATTAGTTCTAGCCCAGGCACACCACCAGTGCCTTGGGGCCCACCTGGGGACAATTAAGCACCCTACACCAGTACCTTGTGGCCCACCCAGGGACCCAAGGCATGGAGAATGGGACCGGATCCCCCTCCCACAATCAGGCTCACTGTGCCAGTGCCTTGGGGCCTGCCCAAGGACACAGGGCATGGAGAAGGGGACTGGACCCCTCTCCCACAACCAGGCACACGTTGTCAGTGCCTTGGGGCCTACCTGGGGACCCGGAGCTTGGAGAAGGGGACCAGACACCCCCTCCCACAACCAGGCACACCATGCCAGCACCACTGGACCCACTCGGAGACCCAGAGCATGAAGCCAGGGATCGGACACTCTCCACAACCAGGCACACCTCCAGCACCAAGGAGCTTGCCAAAAACATCTCCTCTATGTGGGTGGCCCACCACAGCCACCATGATAAACATGGCTGCCACGAAGGCAGCTAGATTGCACAACCACTACACAGATGGTCTGCCAACCACTGGAGTGCATTGACACAAGGAGAGTCACCAGCAGAGATAAAGAAAGAAGGAGGATGTCTCTCTCCACAGAGCCCATTTCATAGTGACGGAAGAGGCATCAGCTCTATGATAGTATTAGGGGACCTAATCACACCTTTCAGCATTGGACAGATCATTTGGGCAGCAAATCAACAGAGTAACCATTATTCTTTCAGAGGGAGAGAAGAAATCCAGGGTGATTAGAGTGGGGGGGGGAAGGGGAATGGGGAGAGATTGAACAAGGGGCATAAAGAATAATTGTGATTTGTAACAGTACATATGCTAGTAATATTGATTTGATCAACATATCTCAATGTTGAACCCCCAAAATATGTATAATCAATTTTGATTCAATAATTTTTTTTAAAGCCCCCAGAAACCCATCTCTGACCACCATTTTTAATCCATTCACTACTGCATGGTCCTACAATCTAATCACCTCCTCAAGGCTCCACCTTTCAATTACCATAATAGGATGTCCTACCTTCTTAACAGTCACATTGGGGACCAAGTATCTAATACATAAAACTTGGCGGACATAATTCAAGCTTCGGTGAGTTTTGGGGGATCATAATTCCATCCATTACAAAGAGAATATAATTTACCTAAAAAGAACTCTGAGACAGTTGGTTTCCAAGACTGCAAAGGAGCCCTACAGTTTCAAGCCACAGAGTTAGCATTTCTCTAAGCCTTCCCTTTTTAGCTACAATTTGGCAGCTGCTATTCCAGATATCACACAAGTATATTTATGCAGAAAGCAAGGGGCAGGTGATATGTTGGTGGTAAAATTGCTTTTTCTTCACATAGCTGGCCGCCTCTTTCATCAGGGAGCAGAATCTCTCCCACAAGAGAGCAGCTGGTTTCTTATTAGAATGCATTCCCCAGAAGTAGTTGACATGCCCTACCCTAGACGAATCACTGGCAAAGGTAAATAGATAAAGGTAAATTCACAAGACTGGCTTAAATCAGTCATGACTTCTCCGTAATGACTGGAGAAAAGGCCTGAGCATGTTGCTGCTGAACAAAGCAGGAATTCTGTTTTAGTTAAAAACGAGGCTCAGCTGTTGGGTAGGCCAATGGTTTGGATACTATATAATGCACCAAAATCATCTGGAGTACTGATTAAAACAGATTCTTGCACCCAACCTCCAGAGTTTCTGCTTTAGTAGGTCTGATGTGGGACCTAAGAATTTTCATTTCTAACAACTCCCAGCTATGCTGCTGCTGCTGCTGCTCTGGGGAACCATGCTCTGAGAACTACTGAGAAAGACAGACATCAGCCTCTACCACACAGCATAGGTGCCAGGTGAGGCCAAGAGTTTCTGTTGGCTTTTTTACAGGCATAGGTAAGGATTAGTGTTTATCTCATCTATAGCTGTCGACACAGTTTGGCATTGGCTCCACCTGCAGTTGTAGGCAAGGGTGAGTGCTGGTCTCCCATTCAAACTGAATGCACTGAATCATTGCCAGTCATCAGAGTTTTAAAATAAAATTTGTGTTGTTCTTCATCATATCAAATATATAGGAAAACAAACCATAAAATAATATTTTATTTATGCAGCACAAATTAACTCTTTAAGCCAAAATATTGGTCAATCCAGATCATCCTAAATAACAAAAATTATTTTAAAAAATTTAAGTACAATATAAATACTGCATTTTTCTCCAAACTCCTGATTATGTAAAATGGGAGTGATAATTATGTTTTACATTGTATATATACACAATGGAATACTGCTCAGTCATGAAAAAAATAGAAAAGAAATCCTGTTATTTGCAGCAACATGGATGAGCCTGGAAGACATTATGTTAAGTGAAATAAGTCAGGCACAAAAAGATAAATATGCATGTTCTCACTCATATGTGGGAGCTAATAAAAAAAACTTGGACTTTTAGGAATAGAGTGTAGAATTGCAGTTACTTAGTTATTAGAGGGTGGGAAGGGAAGAAGGAATAGTGGATAAGGAGAGGTTGATAATGACAATATTACAGCTAAATAGGAAAAATAAGTTCTAGCTGTGTACAGTAGCGCTAGGCATTTATAATTAACAATAATTTATTTTATGTTCTCAAACGGCTAAAGGGAGAAGATCAAATGTTCTCATCACACAAAAAAATAAAGTTTTGCACTGATGAATATGGTAATTACCCTGATTCGATCATCCCATATTGTATGTATGTATTGAAGTATAACTCTGTACCCTATAAATATGTACAATCAATATATTTTTCAATTAAAAAAATTAATTAATTAATTAATTAAAATCATTACACACTGGGAAATAGAATCTTAGCATAGAATTAACAATCTCAAGCTAATTAGAGGGCTAGAAAATTAGTCTAGTGAGTACATTCTAATGGGAAGAGTTTAGAAAAATTGAGAGATCATGTCTAAGAGGCTATCGAGTATACACAAAAGGAATGATCTGGTAAAGTATGTGGAATAAGTTTTCTATTACAATAGGCAGATGTGGAAGTGGTGGATAACATTACTACTATTAAAGAATGTCTGTTCATACCATATGCTGTCAGTATGTTCTTGCTGATCTTCTGTGATTGTATCTAGTGTGGCAATAATGTTATATGTGTGTGGACAGTATATAATAAAGCAACAAAGTTTACCCACATGATGTCTCTGGGCAATAAACAAAAGTATAAAACAACAAACATTTCAATGGCCATAGGCTCAAATACTCCATAAACAGTATGCATCTGTGCTGTAACAGATGGGAAAGGGTCCGCAGAGGAAAGCTGATCTGCCTCAGTTAGGCCAGGTACTTAGAATTAAAGGGAACGGAGGGAATAACAAAATAGAATAACGCAGAGGGGTTAAAAAAAAAAAAGGCAAAATATGCAGGAAAAAAAGAAACCCCTTTCTCTGAATAATAAGGATGATATCTGGCTGCTCCTGGAGTGAGAATTATAAGTAATCAAGAGCAGGCCAGCTTTTGAACCCATTGTACTAATATGCTAAACAGCAAATGGGAGTAAACACGCCACCGAGGAAAATTTGTTCAACTAAGCGTTTTCACCGAGTAGACTTCTGAGGTTCAAACTTCAAGATTAAGGAGTGTACAAATAAGTTCTATGTAAAATAGAAGAATGCTTTTCTGTGCCATAAGGGATTATCTTATAAACACACAGCACATTTTACACGTGCAGAGAGCCAAAAAGCCCCATCTGTGCTCTAGATATTATTTAACCATCTGCAAAGAACTCAGGCTCTTACTGAGCCCTGTATTTGGATAAACATTTATGATCCCCGTATAACTAATTGCTCTTTTGTCTTGGACACTTTTATCTTCCTCTTGGTTAAGTCCCATATTTTTGTTAATTGTTGTAGCACTTCCCACACATTGCCTGTGTTCTCTACTTATAAAATCTGAGCTAATACCACAAAATAATACGATTTAAAAATAAATAATAAATCTTATTATTTCAAAGATACAGAATCCTTTGGGGAGTGAGAGTGGGGAAAGGAAGACTTTCTCTTTTTACTTTATGTACCTCTGTATCATTTGAAATTTCTAACAAGCATTTACTGTTTTTGAGAAGTTTTTAAACTAATCACTTTTGTATTTTGGTAAAATATATGTAACATATAATTTATTATTTTAATCCTTTTGAAGTGTACAATTTAGTGGCATTAAGTACATTCCCATTGTTGTACAGCCACTGTTATTATTCATCTCCAAAACTTTTTCATTATCCCAAACTGAAACTCCATGCCTATTAAACAATAACTCCCCATGGTACCCTTCCGCCAACCAAGAGAAAGACTTACTTCTGGCATTTTTCTATTATATAGCTTTTATATACATATAAGGGAACATATAATTTATTATTTTAATCCTTTTGAAGTGTACAATTTAGTGGCATTAAGTACATTCTCATTGTTGTACAGCCACGGTTATTATTCATCTCCAAAACTTTTTCATTATCCCAAACTGAAACTCCATGCCTATTAAACAATAACTCCCCACGGTACCCTTCCGCCAACCAAGAGCAAGACTTACTTCTGGCATTTTTCTATTATATAGCTTTTATATACATATAAGGGTTTTTATATACCTTACACCATTTTGGGCTCTCATTCCCTGTATTACTGTCTTCTTTTGTGTGTAGTTGATTTTATATAGTGACACTTCTTAACTCTCTTCTCGTTTCCTTTTTGTGTATATTCTATAGTTATTTTCTTTGTGGTTCCCATGGGGATTACATTTAACACTCTAAAGTTATAACACTCTTATTTGAATTTATAGCAGCTTAATTTCAATTTCAAACAAGACTTTGCTCCCAGATAACTCTAGTCTCACCCCCTTTCAGCTACTGATATCACAAAATTATATCTTTATGGATTATATGTCCAAAACACAGATCAATATTTTTTTGTCTTTTAAATCACTTTGAAAACAAAAGGTGAAGTTACAAACTAAAGTTACAATAATGTGTAAACAATCCTAGTAAACCCTAACAATTATGCTGAGGATAAATCTATAAGCATAATTTGTAAAAATTTTAATTTAGAGAATATAGTATAACTACTTATATTAGCAGTTAAGTATGAAATGGCAGGTGAAGCTTATAGTTATTTATACATTTAATTATTTTTTCATATGAAATCACATGCTGACTAGTCAGTTGTCTGTCACTGATTGCTTAATACCTGAAACTGGGTAATTTATAAAGAAATAATAGCCAAGATATAGAACCAACCTAAGCATCCATCGATGGATGATTGGATAAGGAAACTGTGGTATATATACACCATGGAATATTACTCTGCCATCAAAATAATGAAATACTCCCATTTGCAAAAACATAGTGATGGATGATTGGATAAGGAAACTGTGGTATATATACACCATGGAATATTACTCTGCCATCAAAAAGAATGAAATACTCCCATTTGCAAAAACATAGATGAACCTGGAGAAACTTATGTTGAGTGAAGTAAGCAAAGCACAGAGGGATAAATACCACATGTGCTCACTCATATGTGGGAGCTAAGAGAGAAAGAAGGAAGGAAAGAAAGACCACAATAGTGCCGTGATCCAACAGAGGGAGGGAACATTCCTAGGGCTAAAAAGTGGAATGGGGGAGGGAACACGGAAGGGGGAGGGAGGTTGAGGGATAATTGGGTGGGGGACACGGGGTATGAAAGTAATTTCTGGTAATGGGTACGCTCTCAGTATGAATCTGGCCCTCACATCATAGGCATGCGGGGTGACAATTAGCTTTATATCTCATGAATATTCATAAAATACAGTGTTGGCAGCTGGGAAGTCCAAGGTCCAGGGAACACATCTGGTGAGGGTTGAGGGTCTTCTGGATAAGAATTCTCTACAGGGTCCTGTGACGTTCAGGATATCACATGGCAAGAATGGCATGAGCAAGAGAGAGCTAACCTTCTCATTTGCTTTGCTTTTAAAGTCATTGGAACCACTCCCATGACCACCCATTAAACCATCAATCAATTACTCCATGAATGGATCAGTCCACTCAGGAGGTCATGGTCGTGCCATCCAATCACCTCTTAAAGACCCCACCTTCCACCACCACATTGGGGGTTAAGTTCTAACATGAACATGGGGGACATTCAAACCATAGCACATACTTAGTAGAAATAAAATAAAATTTAGTTTAAAAAATTTTCTGAGAACATGTTTCCATATAAATAATGGTTAGGTCAAATAATTCTAATACACTAAGTTGATACACAATAGTTTTACATCTCTTCTCACAGCATGATTGATTTTTGTCTTTAAAGTTCAATAGTAATGTTTAAGCCCTGCAAAATGTTCTCAATTCTATGATATATGTCTTCAATATGTTACAAAGTCTTAGAAGTAAATTATAGGAATATATATTAAATAAACGTTACTAGAAAAACAACATTAAAATACATATCACATTAGAACTAAAGTACATATCACATTAGAAATAAAGCTTTGCTCTAAAGGAATATTTTTCCACCTAACTGTTATATCAAACAGTTCTTTTCTATCATCTGCCAGTTTTAATTACTCGCACCTGCTAAGCTAATTCATTTCCATTTTTCTTCACTATACTTTAAAACATAAAACAATACCAATAACTTAAGATGTTTTTATAAAACTTCTAGTTAAAAGATGTTTATTTAGGCAGTTTTTATTTTAGAAAACTTCCTACCTTATGGCCAATTCAAGAATTGAGTCCTAATTTTAATTCAGGCTTTCATTACATGAGTGTAATTGGAAAATTGGACTAGCAAATAAAAATTCTTATCCAGGATGAAAGAGTATTATTTCCAATGGGAAATGCAAAAAAAAAAAAAAAAGGAAAAAGATGATTCTGTCACTGAATCAAAATACAGAATTCAAAAAACGGCTACCAAATTCTGATAAAGTTGTCCCTTGATATCACAGGGGATTAATTCTAGGACCTCCATGGATACCAAAATTCATGCATGTTCAAGTCCTTAATATAAAATGGCATAGATGGCATAGTATTTGCATATAACCTTTTCACATCCTCCCATATACTTTAAGTCATCTCTAGATTACTCATAATACCTACTGTAATACAAATGCTATATAAATGGTTGTTACACTGTATTGTTTTCTATTTGTATTACTTTTTATTCTTGTATTGTTACTTTTAATTTTTTTTCCAAACAGTTTCAATTTGAAGCAGCATCTTTCCTGTAGGGCTAAACAAACACCTCCTTGTTCTGCAGTTAGTAAATTGATACCCCTTTTGTTTTGTAAGACTACTTCTGTCAGGGAATCTAATTGGTCTTGGAGGTCCTTTATAGTTTGGGAAAGGGCTTGAACATCTGAAATCAGCTGGGTAGACAATTTTGTATATTGAGATAGAGAATGGGTGAGACCGGCAGTTCCAGTAACAAGTGCTGCAGAAATTCCCAAACCAGCAAGTAAAGGAATAAGCGGTACAGCCCTTTTAGATCTTCCAGCTATATGCTCAAAAGTAGGGACAGGGACGGGTTCGCTCCCAGATATAATATCTACATCAGGCAGAAGGAGAACCAAAACACATAACCCTGTCCAGTTAGTGGGTATTTGGGTATAAGCCTTATTGCTACCACAGACAAAAACCGAACTGTTATGGGAACACAAGGAAGTAGAAATGTTGATAAACGACTGACAATTTGCAAATGTAGCAAACCCAGCGTCAACCTCAAAACTATTATTAACTGAAGGGGAAATGAAACAAGTAGCATTATAAAACTGTAAAGGTTGTACCTGCAAAGGGAAAGTTAATGAACACTGATGACCATTAGAATAATTAAAAGACAAAGCAGGAAAAGCAACAGGGACAGGCTGTCATACTATCAGATAGAGCCAACAATTTTGAGCAAGATCAGGATTGGTGGCATTAAGCAACTTATGAGTTGCATAAAGAAGGTTGGAGGTCTGAGGATCAAGCTCTAAATCACCCCTGTTCTTGGGCCGGGCCAGGGGATGACGGGTAAGCTGAGGAAACAAAATGTTATGCATTTTTTGAATTTTTGTTTCCACTTTTAGAATTCTAGTTTGGTCTTGAGGGCCCCCTGGACCCCCAAAGTCTTAGCCTTTGCCTTCTCAACTTCTGAAACTGTAGCTTCTGTCTGTTGGGTCCTCAGTACCTCATCCTCTGCCATTCCAGCCTCTGGCCCTGAGACCCCTGAAGTCCCCATCTCTGTATTCTGGGCCTCTGCTCTCTCAGAATCCATCCCTGGGACCCCTGAACCCCCAGATGGTATCTCCTGGGCCCCCAATATCTCAGCTTAAGCTGCCCCAGTCTCTGTTCCTGGAACCCCTGAAATCTCCACCTTTGTCTCCTGGGCCACTAATATCTCACACTCTGCTATCTCAGCTTCTATCCTCAGCACCCCGGAACCCACAGATGTCTCCAACTCAAGACCACCTTTTATAATTAATAGTCCCTTCTTCTGAGAACCAAGAACAAAGATTCTTCACAAAATCAAAAAATCTTAATAGATCACTTGTTTGAACCTTTACTCCTCGCGTCTTTAAAGCCTTTTGTAACTGACTTATGTAGACGTCATGACAACTTAATTCTTAATTCTTAATTCTTAATTCTTGTCCCATTATTGGGCGCACTTACTCACCTTATCCTGACGTGGCAGGTTCCCGTGGCGGACGAAGGTTTTACTCTTTCATTTTCAGTGGTCGACCCCCCGATGTGCCGTCTTCCTCACAGTGTCCCCCATATCTAGTGCCCCACGTTTGGTTGCCAAAAATGTCCCGACCCACGGGATATTCAACGCAGACCCTGGAGGGGGGAGTGGGAATTGGATGGGACAAGAGACACGAGAAATGGAGACAAGACAGTACTCTGATCAAGTCTCGTTTATTAGCCAGAAGGTCACAGCTTATATAGCCAGCAGGAGGGAATCAGCAGATAAGGAAGTATGCAGATGTTTTCTGGGAAAAAGCACAGGGCAAATCGTTCCAGGAAATGGAACATTTCTCAGCTATCTAAAGCAATGCAGCAGTGATCTATGCCTAGGGCTGTGCAAGCAGTAAGAAGGAGAAAAGGGCAGAAAGTTCACAGCATTTATATCTTTAGTGTCAGAGGTCTATTGGCAGGGCTTCATGACCCTGGGCAGGCTATGAACGGGCTCTTTGGCCCCGGACAAATTTTCACTTGATGGAATCCACATTTTGTGGAGCCTGCAGTTGGTGGAACCCATACGTATGGGACCCACAGATGCAGAATCCATGCAGAGGGCTGACTGCAATTTCCATAGATAGTACTCAGCCACATTAAGGTGGTAGTTTCCAACATCTTTACATTCTAAAAGAGCTGGAGCAACAGTGTTACGGCTTACTACAAAGATTATTATCTAGACCCATAGTTAGAGAGAATGAGGGTATGCAGCCACAACCACAACTGTTCCCCTTCCCAACATTGAGCACTATATTCATACATGGAGGGAGAAATGCAGAGAGACAGTGCTGCCCAGTGAAGGGCAGGCACCCAGAGCCATGGCCTGGCAAGGACCTTATTTGCTCTCCAAGCTTAAACAATAGCTTAACCTCCCTGTGCCTTAGTGTTGTCATTTGTCAAATCAGCATGGAAGTAAGATGCACATGAAAAGTGGTGAAAATTAAATGTCAATACATGTACACTTACAAGAGTGCTTGGTACACTCATAATAAGTGTTTTACAATGTAAGTTATTATTATTATGTTTGAGGTAGGAAAGAAACACATAAGGATGGAAGAGTATACATGGTTTGTTATGAGTTGAGTTATAACCCCCAAAACTCATGTGTTGAAATCCTAATCCCCAGAACCTCAGAATGTGACTTTATTTGGAAATAGGGTCATTGCAGATGTAATTAATTGAGATCATACTGGAGGAAGGTGGATCTCTAATTCCATATGACTGGTGTCACCATAAAAAGTGAAATTTGAACACAAGTACACATGGGAGAATGCCATATGAAGATAAAGGCAGACGTGGAGTGATGTTCTGCAAGTCACATAATGCCAAAGATTGCCAACAAATCACCAGAAGCTAGGAGAGAAGTGTGGGACAGATTATGTCTCACAGCCCTCAGAAAGAACCAGTCCTACCAGCACCCTGATCTTGGACTTCTAGTCTCTGGAACCGTGAGACAATAAATTCCTGTTTTTTAAGCCATCCAATTTGTGGTGATTTGTTACAACAGTCCCAGCAAACTAGTACACTGATCTGAAACTGGTAATACATAAATCCATTCATGTTCTTGGTTTTCTAAAGTAGAGGCATAAACCAAAAAAGGAAGACATTCTCTCCTGTACTCCCCCATGTTTTTACTCTTTGATAAGAGGCCACATACACCATGTTGATTTGTGAGCCTCACGCAAACCAAGAAGACAGCCTCTGAGTGAAGCCCTGAGAGAAACTGCAATTACTATCAGGAATGGAAGACTGGCCTTTATCCATGGGCTGGAATCTTGAGGGGCTCCAGACACATCCATCCATTGAGGCTGCCATGGACAGACAACTGGGTGTGAGACCTTTTGTGAAGCCAATGTTTGAGGATGCACATTTTTTTCTTCCAAATTTTATTTTATTTTGTCAATATATAATGTGGTTGGTCATTGTGGCCCATTACTGAAACCTCCCTTCCTCCTCCCTCTCCCCCCTCCCTCCCAACAATGTCCTTTCTGTTCACTTGCCGTATCAACTTCAAGGAATTGTAATTGTTATGTCTTCTTCCCTCCCCCCCCAATTTTTTTGTGTGTATTTATTTATTTATTTTTAGCTCCCACAAATAAGTGAGAACATGTGATATTTCTCTTTCTGTGCCTGACTCATTTCACTTAATATGATTCTCTCTAGGTCCGTCCATGTTGTTGCAAATGTCAGTATTTCATTCTTTTTTATAGAAGAGTAGTGTTCCATTGTGTAGATATACCACATTTTCTGTATCCACTTATCTGATGATGAACATTTAGGCTGGTTCCAACTCTTAGCTATTGTAAAGAGTGCTGTGATGAACATTGAAGAACAGGCATACCTTCCACTTCATGATTGCCATTACTCTGGGTATATTCCCAGCAGTGGGATAGCTGGGTCATATGGTAGATCTATTTGCAATTGTTTGAGAAACCTCCATACCATTTTCCATAGAGGCTGCACCATTTTTCAGCCCCACCAACAGTGGATAAGAGTTCCTTTTTCTCCGCAACCTCTCCAGCACTTATCATTCTCAGTCTTTTGAATGTTAGCCATCCTCACTGGAGTGAGATGGTATCTCAGTGTGGTTTTGATTTGCATTTCCCAGATGCTGAGTGATACTGAGCACTTTTTCATGTGTCTGTTGGCCATTCATATATCTGCCTTTGAGAAATGTCTGTTCAGCTCCTTTGCCCATTTTTTAATTGGTTTTTTTTTTTTTTCTTGTAAAGTTGTTTGAGTTCCTTGTATATTCTGGATATTAATCCTTTGTCAGATGTATATTTTGCAAATATTTTCTCCCACTCTGTTGGTTGTCATTTAACTGTTAATTGTTTCTTTTGCTGTGCAGAAGCTTTTTAGTTTGATATAATTCCATTTGTTTATTTTCCCTTTGGTTGCCCGTGCTTTTGGGGTCATATTCATGAAGTCTGTGTCCAGTCCTACTTCCTGAAGTGTTTGTCCTATGTTTTAGAAACAGAGGATGCACATTAACTCTAACTGACACCTCTTACTCTGGAGAATTCCATGACATCTGACTGCTTTGACTTGTTTCTTAGAGAGCCAATACATCACACAGTTTAAAGAAAGATAGCTCTGGAGTCAGACTACCCTGGCTAACGCCATGACTTCTCCATTTTCTAGACATGTTACCTTGGGCAAGATACTTAACCTTATTGTGTATCAATTTCCACATTTTGTCAAAGTGTGAATAATATTAATTTTCCTTCCTCTGTAGGTTTGTTGGAAAAATTAACCATAATGTAAAGTGCACAGGATAGTGGCTGACATATAGGAAGCATGGAATAAATGTTAATTGTTATTCTGTAATTTATTATTATCATTATTTACTATTATCCTGTAATATAATCTTTTAAACCAACCTGTATTCACTGTAAAGTGGGAAAAAAATCTCTCAGTCAAAACTTGATCAAATAATTTTCACATAGGTCTTTTGTGTTCAGCATTATTACTGAATGGACAAACCATCTTATGGCAAAAAACATATGACCCTTATAGTCTCAAAAGGGTCAATGACATTCTCCAAACCCCTAAACACTTCATCACACCTAGCTTTTTTTAAAAAATGTGATTTGGAAACAGAACGAGGAGCTGGAACTAAGCAGTGAATAGCCAGGGAAGGAGAGTTGTCCTGAAGGCAGACACCAATAGTAACTCAGGGAAGATGGGAGTCTCAGGGGATTAAGGAACCTAAGCCTGAGAATCCCACAGTAAGTCATGATGGGGAGCAGGGTAGAAAAAGATCTAGATTTGTGGTGTCTCTTAACTATTGACAAAGTAGAGGCAAACCATCTTTAGAGAAAAGCAATCCCAATTTAAGCATATAGATCTTCCATAAATGATGTCCACAGGAAATCATGGATAGTACCAAACCTTATACAAGTATATATTATGTTTACTATGTCTTTTTCCTATGCATACATACCTATGATAAAACTTAATTTAGGTTGTATAATAGAAATATGCACAAAAGACATGAAGAAAGCATTGTACAAAAGGATAAATACATATGGCTGACGTAAGAAAAGATGTTCAGTCTCACTGGTGATCTAAGAAATACAAATTAAAACCACAGTGAGATGCTGTTTTACATTTATTACCTTGTCAAATACCTAGGAGCCAGACAAGCATAAAATGTTGACATAGATATGGAAGAACAGGAGCACGTGCATTCTGAGGAAGCTGTAATTGGTACAACCACTTTGGAAAATAATTTGTTTTCCATTTTGTAAGAAGTGTGAGGAAGTGTAAACTGTCATTTAAGAAACCCACATATTGGATTTCCATACTTACACATAAAAAAAATCAAGCTAATATTTGCTTCCCATTACACACGCTGGGAAACTCAGACAAATATTTTAAAAAGAGGAAATCATCTCTCAGAGTGGATATATGTGACCTGCCTCACTGTTCTTACATAAAACATAACAGTATAAAACTGCCAGTAAAATTCAGGAAAAATAGACTTGCCTTACCAGAAAATCTACTTAAAATGATAGTGTTTTAGTTGGTTCTTTAATTGCAGGCCACGTGGTTTCAAATGGCAGTCCAGTAAAAGCATGCTAGCTCAAAGCTGGCATTATAAACGATTACTTGAGAACATGCACATCGTGATGAAAGTCAAATACACAAAAAGAAATGTGTGATGACTCACCGGGTTGGCTAGAGACATTTGTCATTGGAATAGTAGAATGTGGCAAGATGGAGTTCTTCCAAAGACAAAATAAAACTCTCTATGGCCCTAAACAGGAATGTATTTAGAATGCAGTTCAATCGTCTTGTCTTTTTAAGAGCAAATCCATTGAGGCAAACTACAAATCACTTCTCTGATTCAAGATTAGCATTAAAAATAATCTTGGACTTCAGAAAGAGACAAGGAACAAGAGCCTAAGTATTTACCTTTAGGGATCGCTGTTGAATCCAACGTTTTTGTATTTCTCTGATATTTGGGGTTAATGTTTTTCCTCTTTAACTGCTTAGAAAGTCATTGGGGATTATCCTTTATCATCTAGGCTTGGCAACATGGCTATCCTTCTTTCTGAAAATATTTGTTTCATAACACTTGATAAAAACCTAAGCATATATTTTACTAGGCAAATAAATAGAACAGTAAAAAGCACTATTAGCCTTTTTTTAAAAAAGGCATAAAATAAACCTATTCTGAAAAACAATCAGGGGTAATTTTAATCCAGAGAAACACTTAAGATTTTTTAATATAAACTTCTAAAATTAAAATAAAACTATTGGAAGCTGGCTATGCAATACATACGTTGTTTAAATCTTTTACTAATGTAATGGCTTGTTGAGTTCTAGTATGCTCTGCTATTAAAAGAACATACAGATTTTGTGCTGCGGAAGGCTCTGGAAAATGCATACATTTTCTTCTAGTTTCTTTCAAAATCAGCATATTAGGGGCATTTATAAACTTCATAGGATAAAACACACAAGGTGAAAGTAGATACCACCTTTTGAGAAGTTATTTATGTTGGACACTCTACATATGCTAGTTTTTTTTATCTATAAAACAACCCTTAGAGGTCGTCATTTTTAATCCCACTTTACAGATAAGAAAACCCAAGTTCACAAAGTTTAACAATTTATGTTTACAGAGTTTATGAGTATAAAGTGTGGATTTAAAGCAAGACTGACATTATTTCGAGGCACATGTTATTTTTATTGCCTTATACTGCATTTGCTCCAAAGTCAGGCTGGCTATCAACACCACAGATTCTCATCCAACACAAGTCCCAAAGGACTCATTCTTGATTTTGTCATTCTTTGTTCATTTTATGTATTTATCCAATAAATACTTTTGAGCACTTTCTCTGTGCAAGTTTCCATAAATGGAATGAGGATAGAGGATAGCAGATTATAAAGTCTTTAGGACTAGAGAATATTTATGGCTAGATGCAGGAAAATGTCCACAGTTGGGAGACACCTGGAATGTAATTGCCCAAAGAGAACTAACTGTGGCTGCCAAAAAGACCTAAGAGAACTGGCAGCAGATATTCTTTGGGAAGCGGAATAAACTGTGAATAGTGGTTACCCTTACAAATAAGCAACAACCAACTGGCAAGGGTGGAAAGGAAGGAGACAGCTCTGGAGTTTGGAAGACTGGATTTAGAATCTGAGCTTTGATATTTATGAGCTGTGCAAACTTGGACTATTGGCTGAACCTTTCCATGTTTGTCTCTTGAGCTGAAAAACAGGAAAATGATAATAACCAATTTCTAGTTTTAAAAAAAAAAGATAGCATATTGCTATGGTCTGAATGTTTGTGTCCCCACTTCCTCAAATTCATAGGTTGAAAACTCAATTACTGGGGCCGGCCTGGTGGCGCACTGCTACAGTGTGCCGCTTGGGAGCTCGGAGGCGCTCCTGCCAAGGGTTCGGATCCCACATACAGACTGGTTCTCGCTCACTGGCTGAGCGAGGTGCGGGTGCAACACCGAGGGCTGCGATCCCGTTGCCGGTCCGGTCTGGTACGGGCGCAACACTGAGGGTTGCGATCCGTTGCCAGAAACGAAAAAAGACAAAAAGGAAAAAAAAAAAAGAAAACTCAATTACCAATGTGATGGTGTTAAGTGGAGCCTTGGGGGGTGATTCAGTCATGTGGGTAGAGCCCTCTCCAATGGCATTAGTGCCCTTCTAAAGAGACCCCAGAGAGGTGCCTGGCTCCTCAGCAAGAAGACAGCCCTCAGCAGACACCAAGTCTGCTGGTTCCTTAATCCTGTTCCTCTCACTTCTCAGAACTGTGAGAAATAGATTTCTGGGGTTTTTCTGTGAGACATACAGTTTATGGTATTTTGTTTTAGCAGCCATAATGCACTAAGACACATAGAAAGCCCCAGAACCATAGATGATACTCAAACACTGCTACTACTACTACCATCATTTTTATGGTCCCTAAACTTTCCCCTCACATATCCAGAACCTACTCTAACATAGCAGAGAATCATCATCCACTTAGTTAAAGGAAAATGTGGTGACATGATAAAGCAGTTACTATTCCAGAATCTTCATTTTTGGAAATGAAGCTATAAAATAAATTTAAATTACAAAAAGATTTTTCTAGAAAATTATTTTTTCTCTCTTACATGCTGAAATACACTATAAATACATCCAAAGTTGATTATCATTCTTCAAAAATTTAAAAGCTCAGGTACATGGATTTTGCTCTTTTGTCTTATTTGCAATTAGTCAGGTGCCATGGGTCACCTGAAAACGATGATGTGGAGCTGAAGCCTTGCTCTCTCCTCTTGTCCAGTAGGAATCCTCACATTGGGTGCTCATGGAAATCACCTGTAAAACTACTGGTGTCCAGGTCTTCTTCCCCAGACATTCTGGTTTGATTGTCTGAGATGAAGCCTCAGCATCAGGATTTGTAAGTCTCCCCAGGTGATTCTCTGTGCAGTCAGAGTTGAGAGCCATTGCTTCACCCATTCCTAAAGAGCTTCACGATACACCTGCCATTGACTGATTAAACTTTATGCGTGGATTATAGTAGAAGAGAAAATTAATGAATTGCATAATAGAGTTGAGAAAATGACCAGAGTGCAGCACAGAAAGAGAGAAGGAAAAAGTGAATGCAAGATTAAGAAACATGGAAGACAGAATGACAGGTTTGATATGTTTAATATTTCAAGATAAGAAGATAAAGATAATAGGGTAGACAATCCAAATATGCCTCAGAATTCTACAGTTCTGGAGGAAAAAAAAATCCTCAGTTTGAAGAAGCACATCAAGTTGGGAGAGGGAAAATGTGCTTCTTTCCATTCATGATGTTTCCTTTTGGGTTTAGAGAATGTCACTGACGACCCCACACCTGACCTTTCTTCTCCCGTTTACTCACATTTCCCTCAGTGGGTTAGTCAGGGTTCTCCAGAGAAACAGTACCGATGGGATATATACAGATATAGATGTACTAGAGATTTATTATGGGAATTTGCTCATGCGATTATGGAGGTTGAGAAGTTTCAGGGTATGACATCTGTAAGCTGGAGACCCAGAAAGTCAGTGGTGTCATTCATTTCAACTCAGACAGCCTGAGAACCAGAGGAGCTGATGCTGGAAGTGCCGGTCTGAGGCCAAAGGCCGGAGAACAAAAGTGGGGTGGGGCCGAGGGGAAGCACCGGTGTAAGGCCCCAGAGTCCAAAGGCCTGAGAACCAGGAGCTCTGATGTCTGAGGGCAGGAGAACGTGGGTATCCCAGCTCAGAAAAAGAGGGAGAGAATTTGCCTCAAAGGCAAATCCCTCAAAGGATTCGATTTTTTCCACCCATATTGATGAGTGTGGTCTTCTTTACTCGGTCTGATCCAAATGTTAGTCTCTTCCAGAAACTTCCTCACAGACACACTCAGAAATGATGTTTTGCCAGCTATCTAGGCATCCCTCGATAGGTGTAATTTTATGTGTAACCTGACCAGCCCAGTCACACCTGGGGAATAAATTCTCTGATTAGTAAATACAGGAAAAGCAACTGCACATGCTCCACTTATCTCTCTCTTCTTCCCCATTGAAGTAACCTTCCCAAGGTTTAGCCAGGCCAGACCTCTTCTTCACAGGATGGTCACTCAGTCCAGTGCTGCCTGGAACAGAACAAGTGAGTCCGCCTAATTCTGGGGTGAGAATGTGGCAGATAGGAATTCACATCTCACTGGACTGAGTGTAAATTAGTGTTACCACTTCGGAGTATAATTTGGCAAATGTATCCTAGAGTTGATGATGCACTTTATCTAGGCACCAGTATCTCCACTTCTGGAATTGGATATTAGTCTCATGAGACTCTCTCAAAAGTGGATAGAAACAACATATAAAGCACATTGATTATAGCAGTTGGGAGATTACCCAAATACCTGTCGATAGGTATACGGTATATTCACACAATAAAACACCATGCATCATCAATACTCATGAACTACAATTGGTTTATATTAATGTGGATAAATCTTTAAAATAAAATAAGTGAAAAAATGCATTAATACCATTACACAAATTTTGCAAAACTAATACACATATATAAAGTTATAGTTTATGAACAGTAAATATATAATAAAAGTTAAAAATTTGGATGTGAAAGACTTCATAATTATGGTGTTGGTTACTTCTGTGAAGAGATAGAAACAGTAGAATGCATAACGGGCAAGCTTTTATTTCCCTAACTAAATTTATTTCCCATTTCATTACTAAAGAGAAAGCCTTTCGAGTCCCACTCTCCCTCCCACTTTCTAGATGAGAAAGACCACGCTTTGGGCAGCATTTGAAATTGCTTCTGCCCTCTTTCCCACTGCTTTCTACCTGTCTTTGCAAGGAGTCATTTAACTTGTTGGTGAATTAGGGAGCAAATATTTCCTTACTCACCCCTATCCTTTGTCTTCTGAACAACCTGTGCACATGGACTGCAGCTCTTTATGAGAAGCTTCTGAGGCAGTTGCGCTGGTGAGTGGTGGGTGGGGTGAGTCTGCACTGGTGGGTAGTCAAGTATTAGGGTAATCTTTGGGCTGCTGGTCCAGTTCAGCTCGGTTAACACTCCTTCTAGCTTGATCCCCATCTGTTTGTCTCTTGAATTGTTTACTTAATTTTTCAGAACTTGGAAGCAGAAGAGAAAATTACTATCAGTTAGTCTCTTAAAATACCAACATTTCCAAAATAGATGCTCAAGGGGGCAGGATCTGGCATTCTAGGATACATTTATATCCAAAAGGGGTTAAAATTTAGCTAATAAAAGGAGTACATCTGTAATTTAGTCATAAACAGATAAAAATGCCATTAACACAGTAGTAAAACATCATGCAATATATGCCAAATGCTATTTTAGGTGTTTACATTTTTATGTCTAGTAAAAACTTTATAGCAAAGTCATTGTTATCCTCATTGCACAGTTAAGCTATTTTAAATGAAGGTCACAGAGGTTGAACATAGCAGAGGCATAATTTGATACTTGATCTGTCTGGCTCCTGCTGCAAATGAGCCTAAGAATTAATTTTTCTCTAAGTCAGTGAGTGGGCAACATCCTTTGGGATATCCCTGGTATTATGACACAAAGGGAACGTGGATTTTCTCATTAAGTCAACAGTGCAACTCTTTGGAAAGCCAGTGGAAAAGCAGACAGCTGCTCTTCTTTTCATGCAAGCTAATCACACTTAACGATTGTTTAAAATCTCTTTCAAAGAAAAGCACACATCAGACAAATAATTTCATGATAGAGTAAAATTAAGATTGCATATTTTACTCCACTTATTTACCGGAAAGTTATATAGCATTTGAGAAACACATGTGGGTATTATTATGGTTTTTGGCTATTTTTGCAAGGGAGGTGAGATGTAATAAAGGGGTTTCATTTTAATACACCAAGAAGAGTTGAAAGTGTGCAAAAATATTCTCAAAAAAATACAAAAAATAACTCAAGTCATCACTGGGAGACTGGCTATTAGGTTGTAGGGGTGCACACGAGGACTGTTTTATTTAGTCAGTTTTGAGAATGCATTGCATCTGGACCCTTTGCATTTTCATAGTTCTGAAAACTGGATTGCATGTATTAATGCTTTTGTATGTGCTAAAGTACATGTGTTGCAATTTCCTGGCAGGAACAATTGCCAATTATGTGTGTCCAAAGTGGACAAACAGGTCAACAATAAGCAACAACAGGTATAGAAAATTTGCCCTCAATATCCCAGTTTCCTATGAGATTTTTCTCACAATAAACTTCTCTCTGCCTCATCTTCCTGGGGCACAGTAACCTCGTGTTCTTCCCTTCTCTTTATCACCTGTCCCACAGCTGCTGCAAAGCCCAGGGGGCACCATTCACAGTCAAGTTGTGCTCTAGGGGTGGCATTTATGTAAACTATAATACAAAAGGTGCTTCCTGGGATTGTGCTACCTGTGGCCTCACCTGGCTACCTGTTTACCTTCCCAGCCTCTTCTGGCACCACACTGGCTCTTTGCATAGCAACCATGTTGCCTGAAAGTCAGTTCACTAAACATCCTTGCTCTGCCCTAGAACCTCTGCACTTCCCGCTCCTGCCCTCAGTCACAAACATTCTACAAGTGCTTTCAACATGCTCTGTTCTAGGCTGGGCACTAGGGCAGTCACCAGACATCGATGATGCCGAGAAGCATTATTCATTTCTTGCCTGCATGGTAAAGTGTTGCCACTATAAGCAAATTACAAAATCAAAAAACAAATACATTCAAGGTCCCAATAAAAATAAACATCAGGCATACAATAAAATGGAGCACTGTGTATTTTATTATATTATATTTTTGTCAATGTTTACTAAGGAAGAAGACTACTTCAGGAAAGAGCGTGTATGGTAATCAAGACTCTCAGTTTTCAGTAACTGAAATCCTGCTTAAACTGGTTTAGCAGTAGAGGGGAGGGGTGGTCAAATGTTCATATTATTAGTACATCAGAAGTGTGTACAGGAGACCCCTAGGGCAAGAATCAGAAGCTCACACATTATATCCTGAGCTTTCTTCCCGTTTTCTTTTTATTTCTCGATTCGTCCTTGGTTTGGCTTCCCTTTGCTTGTTGGTATTATTTAGGCAAGGTTTTGTTTTCTTGAAGGTCAAATCAAGATCTGCATCTTTAGAGACTGATCCAAAAGGAAAAGAGAGCCTGCCTTTCAGCGACTATGTATCGATGTATGAATAGACTACCTGGCTCTGTGTGGCTCAATCACCATAGGTGAGAGGACTGGATATCACGCTTACGCAGGCCTGGGTCACATACTTACATCCCCAACCTGGGAGAGGCTTAATTCACCATGATTGACAATTCTTCCAGAATAACGTGAGATGCAGGATGAGTGGCTCCCCTACAGAGAGTCGCCATTCTTATAAAAAGTAGGGAAATGAAAAAGTGTATTAGACAGCCAAAACTAGAGCTACTGGTCTTTATTTTGATTACCCTCAAAACAGGATCTGAAACAAGGATTTGGGTTTGGGTCATTCCAGAGAACACAAGTGAGGAAATGCAGAAAGTAGGAGAGGGAAGAGATACAAGATACAAGGGAGAAATTAATGAGCAGATTCCTGCTACGAGTGACTGGGGCTCCATGACACTTAGAACCCTTCAGAAACCAGGTGGAATGTATCTGAGAATTGGCCCTCAGAAGAGAGGAAAGTGGGGTCATTTATTCTCTGGCCCCCATCCCTGTTGGTTGACGGCTGTCCCTTGCTGTTTACTCTGCTTGCTCCCAGTGGAACTAGAAAACTCTTAGAGAACAAGGGGAGATATCGGCACCTGAGGTAGACACCGTCACATACCAGAAATGGCAGCTGCAGGTGGCCAGGGGGATAGCAGGGGGTATTAGCAGTGTCTACTACACCACCACAAACTACTGCAATAAAGAAAGTAACATCTGAAATAGAGCAGAGTATGCAAACAAAACAAAACAAAACAAAACAAAAAATTCTAATAAGATACCGAAAGAAAAAAAATTAAAACTTTGAGTATTATTTTTCATTTGGTGCAGTCACTTAATCCATCACTAATGGAAATACTTATCTCTGTCTGAGAGTGACAAATCTTCTCTGTTTTGTCTGAAAGTGCCTTAATTTAACCTCTTTAAACACAAGTTTTAAATTGGCTGTTATTTTCTTTCAACCCATAAAAGAACATTAATTGTTTTTGTTCAGCATAACAAATACATTTTTGTAGATAATCTGATGTTTTATTCTGTATGTCTTTAAAATTTTGACTTTGTCTTTGGTTCTCCGTAGTTTCCCTAGGATGAACTTACATGAAGAATTATTTTTATTTTTCTTATGGGATTTGCTGGGCTTTTCGAATGTAGAATCTATGTCTTTCAAACATTTTTGAAAGTCTTATTATTTCTTCAGACTTTTTTTCTGATTCACTTTGTTGTCTTCTTCTTTTTTTTTTTTGGCACTCCAGGCACATAAAAATATACCTTCTCACTGTATCCAGTCGGTTTTTTACCCTGTCTTCTAAATTTTCTATGCCCTTGTCTCGCCATGCCTCATTTTAGCTGGTGAACTGGCCGAGTAAGAAGTAGAGTAAGCAAAGTAAGAAGAAGAAAACGCTCTCTTTGGTCATGTCTAGTCTGCTCTTTTTTTTTTTTTTTTTCCTTTTTGTCTTTTTTCGTGACGGGCAACGGATCGCAACCCTCAG
>NW_007729222.1:101162-102739 GCF_000696425.1 Galeopterus variegatus | reverse complement strand
CGCACCTCACTCAGCCAGTGAGCAGCCGGTCTGTATGTGGGACCCGGCCCCTTGGTGGGGGCGCCGCCGCGCTCCCAAGCGGCGCACTATAGCAGTGCACCACCGGGCCGGCCCTCTAGTCTGCTCTTAACTCATCTTTTGAGACTTGGATTTTGGTTGCTGCAGTTTTCAGTTCTAAATTTATTCTATGTATTTTTCCACTGTGTTCAGCCACAGGGTTAACCATCATATCAAGCAGAGTTCTCCAGAGAAACAGAATAAATAGGAGAGATATATACATATAAATATGTACACGTATATGTCCACACACACACATAAAGAGATTTATTTTGAGAACTTGTCTCACGATTATGAGGGTACTGGCAAGTCAAAAATTTGTGAAAAACTCTCAGGCAGTAACTATGCTGCAGTCTTGTGGCAGAATTTCTTCTTTCCCGGGGAAACCCTAGTTTTGCTCTCAAGGCCTTCAACCGCTTGGATGAGACTCACTACATTTTCATGGGTAATCTACGTAAAGTCAACTGATGGTGAAATTAACCACATCTACAAAATACCTCCACAGAAACACCTAGATTAATGTTGGATTAAAAACTGGGAACCACAGCCTAGTCTAGATGATACATAACAGAAGCCATCACAATCTGTATTACTTAGTTTGCTATCACCAGAAGCAGAAATCCACTAAAATCCTCTTAAGAAACAACTTTTCTGTGTACAGGAGTCCCCCCTTATCTGCAATGCATATGTTCCAAGATTACCGGTGATGCTTGAAACCAGAAATAGTACCAAACCCCATATATACTACTAGAATATGTCACAAAGCTCCTTGCATGTTTTTTTGATGTACTCGCTATGTTTTTTCCTATACATACGTACCTGTGATAAAGTTTAATTTATAAATTATGCACAGTAAGAGATTAACAACTATTAATAACTAATAATGCAATAGAACAAATATAAAAATACAGTAATAGAATTTATGTGAATGTGGCCTTTCCCTCTCTCTTTCAAAATATATTATTGTACTGTACTCACCTATTTTCAGACTGAAGTTGACCACAGGTAAATGAAACCACTGGTAACTAAAATCTCTGAAAGTGAAACCAAAGATAAGGGGGGACTACTATTGTCATCAAAAGACTGCTTGTGGATCACTAAGCAACCAAAAACCCTGACTGATACAGTTCTCAACATCCACCCGCCCCCCATTTTCCATCCTGAAACCACACTGCTGCTAGAATGCTGATGGACTTGAAGAACCCTGCCTCTACTCTGGCTCTGGGAATGAAACGAGTGCAGTTATGGCAAACTTCATAAGCCTAAGAGCTCCTCGTTTGCAAGAGATTCTTCCAGTGCTCTGGTGGTAACTAGCAATGAGCTCATCTGGCCAAATATTTCTGCAAAATTTGCAAAAGTTATTTTAAGTGCAATTGGTTAAATTTCTGTCTTACCAAAATTAAAGCAAAGAAAATATTATAGATAGTTCCAGGAACTTAAGAAAAAAATATTGTGTGTTATCTTTCTGTTATTACGTTATTCTACTGGATTTTGTGGTATTAGTCAGCTTTTTCATATGT
>NW_007729222.1:98910-99519 GCF_000696425.1 Galeopterus variegatus | reverse complement strand
TATTATCTAAGTGAAAGAGAAACTGAATTGAAAGCAGTCCAAAGGCTATGATAAATAAATATGTATCATAGCTGTTTTAAAGGAAAATCCAGCAGTGTCTGACTGTATTTGAATAAATCTTTACAACTTTAAATATTTATTTAACATTTGGGCAAACGTTTATCATCATTCAAGGATAAGAACAGGGATATTCAATTACAGTTTTAAGAACTCCTTCCTACCCTCCCCAAATCATCAACATGTCTCTAAAACTGTTATATTTGGACATACAAACCATATCTTACAAACTTTCCTCTTATACAAAAAACTCTTTATTCATATATCCCTAATTTTTATTTAAAAAATGATGGTCACTACTTAAATGTCAGGAACAAAGCTTTAAAACCCCTAGTAAAAATATAGATATATATTTTAGATCTTGGGTAAAAAATACCTACTGGAGAAGAGACATAATGCATTAACTAAAAGAAAAATATCAATAAATTATTTATGTTATGATTACCTTTTGTTCATCAAAAGATGACTCAAAGAAAATAAAAACACAAATCACAAACTTGTGCATACAAGCAAAAAAGGAATAACTCTAAGAATATATAAAAATACTAAAAT
>NW_007729222.1:96379-98291 GCF_000696425.1 Galeopterus variegatus | reverse complement strand
TTACAACCACAATGATGGGTCATCATTGAGATACAAGTCCATACCTTTCAACTGGCAAATTTTAAGTCTGATGAAACTGAAGGTTGAAACAGAATTTGAACCACAAACTTTATTATGCATTGTTATTAGGAGTGGTAATTAGTGCAAGCACTTTGGAAAGCAGTACACCATTATGTCTTAAAAAGGCCCAACAATTTTACTCCTAGGAATATCTAAAGAGAAACTTCCACACAAGAACAAATAAGAGTCAATACAAGAATATCAATAGCAACACTGCTCACATCAGCAAAAATCTGGAGACATTCCAAGTGACTATGAAAAGAGAGTGACTGAATGAACTATTCATACAATGGAATACTGTAGAGTGGTCAAAGTTAAATTACAACAACATGCAATGATATAGAGGAATATTAGAAAAATAAAAGTAAGTGGGCCGGCCCCGTGGTGCACTCGGGAGAGTGCGGTGCTTGGGAGCGCGGCGGCGCTCCTGCCGCAGGTTCAGATCCTGTATAGGGATGGCCGGTGCGCTCACTGGTTGAGTGCGGTGCGGGCCACACCAAGCCAAGGGTTGCGATCCCCTTACCGGTCACAGAAAAAAAAGAAAGAAAGAAAGAAAAAGAAAAGAAAAAGAAAAGTAAAAATCACTGGTTGAGTGCGGTGCGGGCGACACCAAGCCAAGGGTTGCGATCCCCTTACCGGTCACAGAAAAAAAAAAAAGAAAGAAAGAAAAAGAAAAGAAAAAGAAAAGTAAAAATAAAAATAAAAATAAAAAAATAAATCCCAAAAGATCAAAAGATTACATACCACATACCATTTTTATAAATTAAAAACAACTTAAATAAAATACACTTACTTTTTAAGGAGTACATATAGATGCAATATAACTAGACAAAATGGAAGCAAACGAGTGGGATTCAAGTTGATGTTTATATTATATGGGTGAAGGCAGGATGGACCAGAAGATTAGTAGGTTACAACAAAAACTTAGCTTTTTTTCCTCTTTGTACCATTATTTTAATGATTTTTTTTCAATTTTATTTATACTATTTTTTCAGGGTACAGTGTGTTTCAATACATGCATATACTGTACAATGATTCACTTAGGGTATATAGCATATTTCTGTACCTATTAGTCCAGGTGGTCTTTCATCTCCCTCCCACCTACGTCCCCTTCCAGCCTCTGGTAACCATTATTTACTTTCTATTTCTATAAGAACAACTTTTTTTCTTTTTAGATTCCGTATATGAGTGAGACCATGTGGTATTTGTCTTTCTGTGCCTGACTTACTTCACTTGACTTGATGATTTCCAGTTCCACCCATGTTGCTGCAAATGATAGGATATCATTTATTTTTATCCCTGAATAGTATTCCTTTGTGTATACATACCACAGTTTTTTTTTTTTTTTATCCACTTGTCTGTTAATAGGCATTTAGGTTGATTCCATCTCTTGGCTATTGTAAATAGTGTTGTGATGAAAGTGGAGTACAGGTGTTTTTGATGTATTGATTTCATTTCCTTTGGATATGTGCCCAGTAGTGGGATAGAGATAGTGGATCATAACGTAGATCTATTTTTAATTCTTTGAGGAAACTCCAAACTGTTTTCCACAACAGCTGTACCAATTTACAATCCCACCAACAAAGTAGAAGGGTTCCTTTTTCTGGCATCCTCACCAGCATTTGTTTTCTGTCTTGTTAATAACAGGAATTCTAACTGGGTTTTTTTTTTTTGTCCTTTTTTTGAGACCGGCCACACCATGCTCAGCCAGTGAGCGCTGTGAGCGCACCGGTCATCCAGAGTGCTCCATGGGCTCGGCCCATTCTAACTGGTTTTAATTTGCGTTTACCTGATGATTAGTGATTTCAAGCATTTTTTAATGTTCTTATTGGCTATCTGTATGCCATTTTTT
>NW_007729222.1:95041-96036 GCF_000696425.1 Galeopterus variegatus | reverse complement strand
GATGATTAGTGATTTCAAGCATTTTTTAATGTTCTTATTGGCTATCTGTATGCCATTTTTTGAGAAATGTCTTTTCAGGTCATTTGCTCATTTTTTAATTGCATTTTTAATTGGGCTATTTGGTTTTTTGCTGTTGGGTTGTTTGAGTTCCTTATGTATTCTGGATATCAGTCTCTTGTCTGATGGGTAGTTTTTAAACACTTTCTCTCATTCGGTAGATTGCCTCTTCACTTTGTTGATAGTCTCCTTTGCTATGCAGAAGGTTTTTTGTTTGATGTAGTCCCATTTGTGTATTTTTGCTTTAGTTTCCTGTGCCTTTGTGGTCTTGTTGAAAAAAGCACTGCCCACTCCGTTTTGTGCAGCATTTCCTCTATGTTTTCTTCTAGTAGTTCATAGTTTCAGGTCTTTAATCCATTTTGAGTTGATTTTTGTGTATGGTGAGAGATAGCGGTCTAGTTTCAATGTTCTGCATGTGGATATCCAGTTTTCCCAGCACCATTTATTGAAGAGGGTCCGTTCTCCTCCGTGTATTCTTAGCACCTATGTTGAAAATAAGTTGGCTGCAAGCATGTGAGTTTATTTCTGGGCTCTCTATTCTGTTCCATTTGTCTATTTTTATGCCCTTACCATGCTGTTTTGATTACTACAGATTTATAATATATTTTGAAGTCAGGAAGTGTGATGTCTCCAGTGTCATGAGTTCTGTTTTCTCTGTGAAATAAAAGATGAGACTGCCTATCAAGGGAGGGTACAAGAGGAGATGGGAAGGGGTTGTAGATTTAAAGAGAATGGAGAAGTTTTGAAAAGGTTTTTTTTTTTGTATGGATGTGTAACACTGGGAAAGCAAGTGTATATGGGAGAACCCATCAAATTATATAAACTGTTGCACTTACTATGTAGATATACTACCAAAACAGGAGGAGGGCTCACAGGCTAAAGGGTTGACAATGATCAACCTCAGTTACCCAACAATGCCACCTTAGATGAGCTAATCA
>NW_007729222.1:78129-94663 GCF_000696425.1 Galeopterus variegatus | reverse complement strand
CTAAGAACAATAAAATGAAGATATAGTGCTAATTTTCAAGAACACAAGCATCCTTTTTCTTTAAAAAATAATGACTTCTTAGATCATCCTCATTTTCTTTCTTTCTCTTTATTTCTCTCTCTCTCTCTGTATATATGTATATGTATGTGTGTGTGTGTGTATATATATATATATATATATATATATATATCAGGCTATATATGTTTATATAGTCATATATGTGTGTATATATGTTTATATACTTACATGGATGTGTGTATATATACATTTCTATATGTGTGTGTATGTATATTCATATACGACCTTCCTATGCTGCATTTAAAAATTAAAGCTATTACCATCACATTGGTCTGCACAATGATTTTTTGAGTATGAGTCCAAAATCACAGGTAACGAAAGCAAAATAGACAAATGGGATTGTACCAAATTAAAAGACTTTTGCAGAGCAAAAGAGACAACAGAGTGAAGAGACAATTTATAGAATGGGAGAAAATATTTGCAAACTATACATCTGATAAGGGTTTAATATCCAAAACACATAAGCAACTCAACTCAATTGCAAGAAAACAAATAACAATTTAAAAATGGGCAAAGGACCTGAACAGATATTTCTTAAAAGAAGAAACACAAATGGCCAACAAGTGTATGAAAAAAATGCTCATACCTGTCAGAATGGCTATTAACAAAAAGACAGAAGATAACAAGTGTTCATGAGGATGTGTAGAAAAGGAAGACACTGCACACATTTCTTGAGAGTGTAAATCAATAAATTGATTATGGAGAACAATACAGAGGTTCCTCCAAGAATAAAAAACAAAAGTACCACGTGATCCAGCAATCCCACTGCTGGGTATATATCCAACGGAAATGAAATCAGTACATCAGAGAGATATATGCACTCCCATGTTTGTTGTAGCATTATTCACAATAGCCAAAATGCGGTATTAGTCTAAGGACCCATCAATGGATGAATGAATAAAGAAAATGTAGTATATATACACGATGGAATACTATTTAGCCTAAGAAAAAGAAAGTCTTGTCATTTTTGACAGCATAAATGGACCTAGAGGACATTGTGTTAAATAAAATAAGCCAGATATAGAAAGACAAATGCCACATGATCTCACTCACATGTGGAACCTAAAAAAGTTGATCTCGTAGAAGTAGAGAGTAGATTGGCATTTACCAGGCCGGGGTTAGGGTGGTTGGAGTGGAGAGTTGGGGGTTTGGGGAGATGTTGGTCAAAGGATACAAAATTTCAGTTAGGAGGAATAAAGTCCAGAGATCTATTGTACAACATGGTGACTACAGTTAAAAATATATTGTATTATTGAAAAATGCTGAGAGTAAATATAAAGTATTCTCATCACAAAAATGATAATTATGTGAGCTAGCGCATATGTTAATTAGGTAAGTTTAGTCATTCCAAAATGTATACATACTTTAAAACAATACATTGTACAAGGTAAATACAAGTTATGTAAATGTAAATAAATACATAAACATTAAAACCATCAATTGTGTTCTATTGAGCCTATCACACAGCTTTAAAACATAAGTTAAAAATACCTCAAGAAGATAACTGGAAAGAAAACTTCCATTTTTTTCAATTCTAAATGATCAATTTTCAAATAGACCTTCCTTTCTACTGCCTCAGAGGTGTTTACAGAACACATCATGGTCTTTCCTTAAATGCAGCCCAGTCCTTCTGTTATTTTTAGTCTTCTAATTCTCTACCCACTTGCTCAATCCACAGCTTGACATATCTTTGAGAATGATTCCTTGGTGGGCTAAGTATTTAATATTTTATACATGATCAAAAAGGCCTTTTATTTCAAGCTTCATGTGTGAGTTTCATACACTTAGTTTCAGAGTAAATAACAACTACTTCAGGTGTTGTGCTGTGAAGTCTCATGATAGTCAATGTTTTCCTAATTTACTTTTCATCAACAACCAAAACTGCACATTTTCAAAAGCAGAATTATCTTATTTTCACACGGAGAGAAGGACACACAGAACTTTCATGTTGTTTCCTTAAGTGACAAATACTACTATTATAAAAATTCTATTTGTTCCTGGTTGACTTCCTTTGGTTTGCAGGGACAATTTTCCTTTATGAGTCATCTAATCTAATTCGCACATTACTCTCGTCTGACAGCTCCTGTAAAGGGCTGTAATTCCTATTTCCACAGAGAAATATGTTGCAGAATAGCTTCCAAATGGTAGGTCAGCAGTTGTGTTCCAAACCTCCAGCCTACAAGTACACTTTCTCTTACATTTGGCAGCAATAGCACCTCTATTACCTGTGGTTTCCCTTTCTAAACTGGCTGCTACGTGTCTCCAAACAGAAAAAGATAAAAATGGGAAGCTCACCTTCCTGTTCGCAATGAATAACCAGAAGTTATTCAGATAAAAGGGATGCTCGCCTGAGTGATAGTGTGTGGAAGAAAGAGGACGTGAGAAAAAAAGGCAGGTGCAACAGGAGCAAGAGCAGGCTCCCAGAAAACATTTAAAGGCTTTGCTTGCTGGGAAACATTTACAATAAAAATGGTGCTCTTCCCTTGCACTAGATGGCCCCGTTCCACCTACCACAGTGGGCTTTGGGGGTCGGGGGCCCGGTCAATGGGCAATTTGAGAGGAAGTGCCAAAGAGTTGAGTCAGGCTGGCTGCACTGAGTCAACCCCCACCCCCACCTTCATGGCTCCACAGGGTCCCCATAATGCCCTATTCAAGGATTGAGTTTATGTCTAAGAAAGAATAATGGGAAAACTCGAACATTACAATCTGGTGCCAGTGTTTTATACCTTGATTTGAGAGGTAGTTAGATGGGTATAAACACTTGTCAAAAATCATTGAATTATACCCTTTAAAGGAATGCATTTTATTATTTGTGAATTAAACCTCAATACAGGTAATTTAACAAGTTAAAAAGTTTAGCTATAAAGATGATAAATTATATACAATATATTGCAATACAATGTTATTTTATGAATTTTTATTACATCATTATTTAACTTTTAAAATAATAAAAAAAGAGTTTTTAAAGTAATTATGCCTGAAAAAATTATATTCCTGATGTAACTTCTATAGGTAATATAATTATTTGTACTGGAGGAGACCTATATTAACAATTTTTTTTTAAAAAAAAGAAAAACTAAAGCTTACTTCAAGTCTGATATCATCATTGATGTTAACCTCAAACTCTTTCATCACCCATAAAATGGGAATTACATCTGCTTTACTAAGACCACAAAGTTGTTGTGACCATCACAAGAAATAATATATGTGAAATAACTTTATAAAGTGACTCATATGCAAAATATTGGTATTGTTAAAAGAAAAAAGAAAAAAAGAAAATGACTCAAATATTTAACTTTTAATTTATAACCCATTTAATGATATAATTTGATTACAAACCATTTCTTGTCTTAGAATGTATCTTATTGACATTGTAGCCTCCAGCAACTATTATACTATAGTGAGTATATAATAGAAACTCAATAAATACTTGTTGACTAAATAAATTAAAGTGCTTATTGAGAACCAACTATTGCGAGGGACAATGATGGGCACAAACATGAACATACATATTAATCAAATCAAGATTCTATTTAAAAAGGTAACAGATGAAGGATTAGCATGGGGAAAAAATGGGCCTTTCTTGGATCTTGGACAGGAACACAATGTTCAGGGGAAAAAGTTAAGGAAATAGAAGCAATGAGGATTCAGCTGCCGCAAATGAAATTTGATTTACAGATCAATAGGAACCACTCATTAACACCAGTCAGAAATGTGGATCTAACCAAGGAGGTGAAAGATTTCTACAGTGAGAATTATATGTCACTGCTGAAAGAAATTAAAGAGGACACAAAAAGCTGGAAAGACATTCCATGCTCTTGGATTGGAAAAAATAGTATTGTGAAAATGTCCATACTACCCAAAGCAATCTACAGATTCAATGCAATCCCCTTCAAAATAGCAATGACATTCTTCACAGAATTAGATAAAATAATCCTAACATTCATATGGAACAACAAAAGGCCCTGAATAGCCAAAGCAATCCTGAGCAAAAATAAATAAATAAATAAAGCTGGAGTCATTACCTTATCTGACTTCAAATTATACTACAAAACTGTAGTAAACAAAACAGCATGGTACTGACATAAAAACATACACATGGACCAATGGAAAAGAATAGAGAACCCAGAAATGAACTTACATACTTACAGCCAACTGATCTTTGACAAAAGCAACAAGAACATACACTGGGGAAAAGACTGCGTCTGCAATAAACAGTGCTGGGGAAACTGGACATCCATATACAGAAGAATGAAACTAGACTTGTACCTCTCACAATATAGAAAAATCAACTCAAAGTGGATTAAAAGTTTAAATATAAGACCTAAAACTATAAAACTCCTAAAAGGAAACACAGGGGGAATACTTCAGGATGCAACTGGGTAAAGACTTTATGAGTAAGACTATAAAAGCACCAGCAATAAAAGAAAAAATAAAGAAATGGATTTAAATCAAACTAAAAAGCTTCTACGCAGCAAAAGAAATGACTAATTGAGTGAAAAGAAAACCTACTGAATGGGAGAAAATACTGACAAACTATGCACCTGACAAGGGATTAGCATTCAGAATATACAAAGAACTCAAACAACTTAACAATAAAAAAAAGTTATCTGATTAAAAAATGGACAAAAGAGCTGAATAGGCATTTCTCAAAGGAAGAAATGCAAGTGGCCAACAGACACATGAAAAACTGGTCAACATCACTAAATATCAGAAAAATGCAAATCAAAACCACATTGAGATATCATCTCACCCCAGTTAGACTGGCCACTATCACAAAGAGAGAATAACAAATGCTGGCAAGGATGTGGAGAAAGGGGAACCCTCCTACACTGTTGGTGGGACTGTAAATTAGAGCAGCCATTATGCGAAACAGTATGGAGGTTCCTTAAGCAACTACAGGTAGAACTGCCATGTGATCCAGCGATGCAACTGTGGCATATACCCAAAGGAATCATCATGTTGAAAGGATACCCACACTCCCATGTTCATCATGGCTCTATTTACAATAGCTGGAAGTTGGAACCAACCTAAGTGTCCATGGATGGATGACTAGATAAGGAAAATGTGGTTTATGTCCTTAATGGAATGCTATTCTGCCATAAAAAGAATGAAATTCTGCCATTTGCAGCAACATGGATGAACTTAGAGAAAATTATATTAAGTGAAGTAAGCCAGGCACAGAAGAAATACCACATGTCCTCACTCTAAGTGGAAGCCAAAAAAAAATAAATAAATAAACTAATAAATAAAGAAAGGGGAAGAAAGATACAACAATCACAATAATTTGTTGAATTTTCAAAAGGAGAGAATAGAACTGAGGTTACTAGAGGTGGGAAAGGGGGAGGGGGAGAGGGGCATTAACTGGAAATTGATAAAGGTCCACAAAACATGATCACACCTGTGTAATATTGGATATACTAATTATCCTGATTTGAGTATCACATACTGCATACAGGTATTGGTATTCATCATGGTACCTACAGATATGTACAATCAGTTATGTTTCTATGAAAAAAAGAATAAAAAAGATGGATCTCTCTCTCTCTCTCTCTCTCCCCCCCACCACATCCACACATGCACACATAGAGCAACTTATTTTCTCTGAATCTCTGAATCATAGTGAAGAACATGAACAGGGAAAATAAAAGTTATTTGGAAAAGTATTAGTAAATTATATACTCGATACATTTGTGATACACCAGTGTATCCTCAAATCTTATGTAAATATTGCCACTAGATTTTTTACAAATAACACCTCTAGAAAAAGTTAGCTTTAATTATAATTTAAAACAACAACAACAACAAAAACACACACACACGCACAAATATATACCCCCTTTTCTAGGAAAGGACTTCTGGAAACCACAGCAACAACTCCTATATTGAAGTTGTCTGAATGTTGGGAATTCTGGCTATCAAGTTAGAGCTGAGGGATGTGGACTGGAATTGAAGCCACTGCTCTTCTCAAAGTCCAGTTCAAGGAGCACATTGAATTTGGAGAATGGCTTCCTTGACCCCGCCAGATGGTCTCCTGGTGAAGACTCATGTTGGTCTTGAAGGCACAGAAGAGTACTTACTGCCACTCACTGCAACAAAATCCCAGTAGTCCATAAGCTCCTTCATTAGTGATTTTCACAAACTTTTCGTACACTTGCAAAAGTATCACATCAATTTAAATACTGCATCCAGACCAATCACTCATGTCCGACATTTATTGCAGCCAATTTCTATTCCTGGCCATCATGCCAACTGGGGATCTAGTGTTAGAATGTCCTTTTAAAACATTTTATGAGGTTGCGACATTTTTGCAACCTTTGAAAAAGCTGATCTCTGTTTTTCTCACTAGGGATAATATACTTGGTTCCCCTATCTCTTTACCACAGAATACAATTTAAAGAAACCCCTTAGTTACATCTGCCTATAAAAACAGGTATAAAATTGTATATTAAAGTTTGCATCATATCATTCAAAAGCTGTGTTTATAAACCAATGGGAACATTTATTTATTCCTTGTCACTCCTTTATGTATAAACTAAGAAACATCCCTATTTCCAACACAGGATCTTCCAGCCATGCCCGTGCTCAGCTGTGATATGGGCAAAACTTCCTATGTGGAGCATAAATGTTTTCATGTTGGTCTCTTCACAACTGAGTGCAAGGTAAAAAGTTTTATTACTGTTGGCCCAACAGACGACCATCTGTGCTGAAAGCTATTTTATATTGTACTACAGCAGGATGTTCCTGAGACAACCTATTCATGTCACCACCAATATTAAAAATATCTGGGGTCGTTACTGAAAATTTGAAACTGCATTCAAGACGAATGTGAGTCTACCTGCCTCATGGAAATCAGCCTCCCATGTCTCTTGTTCTTTAGCGATAAAAAACAGTTTGATGCCCTGCTGATTATTTCTTTGCCAGAAAAGAATCTAAATCTGGGATCTGAAGGATTGTCCTCTGAAGCAAAACTAGGCTGTGGATTAGGGAATGGGAGCAGTTTACAAATATGCTAGAGCTAACACTGGCCTTCGTGGGCCAGTCAGAAGCACAGGGCTTTGTGTTCTCCCGTGGGTGGGTCTGCACATCTTCAGGAAACATAAAAGTCTTAGCTAAAATGCTCCCCTGTCAATGCTAAGAATAACAAGTTTCTGCTTGAGCAAATTAGAGCACCTTCTCCAGATCTCTATTGCCATGTAACCTGCTACTCACGGGGATTACCTTGTGTATCTTGTAAAGAATTCTGGCATGATTAGTCAGATGTTTTAAAGTGTAAGGTGTGGAGATTTACAAGCACTGTTCTCGTAAGGTGTACTATTCACACATCCCTCTATCCCCAACAAAAGACATGATGGCAAAAAAGGAACCCTTCTTGGCCACGAGATAATCTCCTGGGAGGAAATTTGATTTGGTTAAATGTTCATGAAACTGAAATCTTCACAAAATGAAACACTTTTTACAAATTAGACTGGAAATCTTTCAGAGAGAAGATTTGGGGAAAGTTTTCTCACACTTCCAGATTTGAATGAATTGGGAAAATCTGCAAAGGCAGCTTCTAAGCTCATGCATCATATATAAGAAGAGCATATTATATGCTTTTCTCCCCCGTGGAAGACAAGTTTGTTAACAGGTAACTGTATGAACTTCAGAGTGGGTAACACCTCCTTCTACCTCGACTGGCTGAGAATCATGCTTTCACTTAGGGTTCCAGTCTGAAGACTTAAACGCTTTCACAGACAACGTCTCGTTAATTTCCTTTGAAGGGGAAGTATTTACAGGAACTTGAGGAGGTTATTATGTTAATTTTTTTGAGGGGGTGAGTTGAAGATTCAGTATTGTGCTGAGTGTTCCCTTAGACTTCTGTTGTCTCCTGCTCTGTCTAGTACATTCTTCTGGGGCTGGGCAGTCTAAGGTCATCCCAGCTTAATCCTTTATCTCACAGAAACACTTAAAAACTCTTTCAGATCTCCCTCACATCACTGACCACTTTGCTATACAATGCATTGTCATGGAAATGGCACTAGACTTAAGGTAAAAAGACTTATTTTCTGATTGCCACCATTTACTGGGTGTCAGACACTGCATTTCATCTAACTGCTCTAATACTCAGTTTTCTCATTCATTCATTTGTTCATTTAGTAAACAAAACTTCATGGAGTGTTTCCTCTGAGCTTGTATGGTGCTAGGTACTAACAGTAAAATAATGACCCTAAACAGATTGTGATAGCTGGACTCCAAAGTGATCACCATCGATTTTTCTTACCTCTCCACACGCTCAATTCTTTTCTCCATTGCAGGTGGAGTGAATTTCCCTCCTATTGAATCTAGATCAGTTCTGTGACTGACCAAACGAATACAGTGGATATGATGCCAGATTTAAGGCCCAGGCTTTATTTTTATTTTTATTTTTAAAAAAGTTTTTATTGAATCAAAATTGATGATACATATTTTGGGGGTTCAACATTGAGATATGCTGATCAAATCAATATTACTAGCATATATATTGTGACAAATTATAATTATTCTCTATGCCCCTTGTCCAGTATTTCCCCATCCCCCCTCTAATTACCCTAGATCTCTTCTTTCCTTCTGAAAGAATAATGGTTACTCTGTTGATTTGTTGCCTGGATGATGTGTCCAATTCTGAGAGGTATGATCAGGTCCTCCAATATTATCGTAGAGCACATGCTTCTCTGTCACTCTGAAATGGGCTTTGTGGAGAGAGACATCCTCTTCTTTTCTTTATCTCTGCTGGTGACTCTCCTTGTGTCAATGCACTCCAGTGGCTGGCAGGCCATCTGCATGGTAGTTGGGGCATCTAGCCACTTTTGTAGCAGCTATGGTTATTTTGGTGGCTGTGGTGGGCCACCCACATGGAGGTGATGTTTTTGGCATGCTTCTTGGCACTGGCAGTATGCCTGGTTGTGGGAAGTGGCTGGTCCCCAGCTTCATACCTGGGGTCCCCACATGGGCCCGAGGTGCTGGAGCAGTGTGCCCGGTTGTGGGAGGGGGTTCCAGCTCTCAGGCCCAAGCTTTAAAAGACTGGCAGCTTGTACTTACTATCTCTTGGAACACTTCTTTGTGGAATCCTGAGTCTACCATGTAAGAAGTCCAACGACCCTGAGGCTGCCATCCATGAGGAAGTCCAAAGCTATCCACATGGAAAATCCATTGGGAGAGAGGAAGAGAGAGAAGCAGAGGAAGAGTGAAGGAGACAGAGACATAGACAGACAGACAGACAGAGAGATGGAGTGGGTGGGGTAGAACTGAGTCAGTCTCTGGCTGTTCCAGCCCCAGCACCATACCATGTGAGGAAGTCTTCAAATGCATCCAACCCCACTTGCCATTTCACTTCCACTATATGAAGGACCAAGAGCATGAATTTCCTGGTGGAGCCCATTGTTCCCAGAACTGCAAGAAATAGCAAGAGCAACTATTGTTCTTCTAAGCAGCCAAGCTTTAGGATGGTGTTTATGCAGGAATAAATGATGAAATAGATCTCCTTGGCCTCCTGAAGCCTAAGGTTAGTGGGGACAACAGTAGACTAAGCAAATAATCACAAAAATCAGTGTAAGATTTTACTACAATGGGTGTCATCAAGAGAAGGTATGTGGGGCTGTGACAGTATAACAGGGAACAGGACCAAGTTTGGGGTCAGAGAAAGTTCCTGGGAGGTCGTGATGTTTGGGTTGCAATCTAAAGGATAGATATTATTTAACTCAAAAAAGAAGGGGATCCTTGTTCTCATAAGGATAATATTCCAAGCAAAATGAGCAGAAAGTGCAATGTTCCTGAGGGGAGGGGCATGATACATTCAATGGACAGGGAGAAGGCCAGCAAGTCTGGAGGGCAGCGAGTGGCAGGCCATAAAGTCAGCAAGGGAGGATGGGCCAATCATGCCAGGCCTTGTATGGAGTTAGGAATATGTGTTCACTGCAATGGCAAGCATCTGAATCGTTTTGTGGGAAACTGACAAAATCAGTTGGCCATCCATCAAAAGATACACCACCCCCACATGGTTGCTCCTTGCTCAAGTGTTACACATGCTAGCATTTTGTAAGGCCAAAAGCACTACAAAAATGTAAAACTTTATAATTAACTAATACAAAGAAGTCTTAGTGAGTTTACAAAGAAATAGCCAAATATTAAAACCTTGGGGTAAGTAGTACATTTTCAAGAAGTATTCAAAACGAAGGAGAAACCCAGTAATTATCTACAAAATTAGAAGATTAATACTCTGATGGAGTATATGATTAAAATGTACTATAGGAAATGTAAAGCAAAACTACAAATAAAAACATTTCTTCTGCAGTATTTTCTACTTGGTGTGGTATGGCCAAAAGCACAGGGAATTCAATGTCAAAAATTGTGCTTTGTTTTGCTAATTCTGCCAAGAATTAGCTGTGCGGCCTTGGGCCAGTCTTTTGAACTCTATAGACTTCAATTTTCCATCTGAAAACAAGGAGATTATAGCAATTGGCCTCTTTTTAGTTCTATAGTTCAAATGATTGGTATTTATTATCTGTAAAATTACTGCATGTTTAAGGATAAGTGAATACATAAAAGAAAAACTGCTGTATTATATTTTCTAGAATTTATGACAAATCCTAAACCAAAATTATATATTTGTGACATTCTTCACACTGGTGTGTCACTCATAAACTATGTTTCTTTCAAAGACTAACAGACTGTTCTTATTACACTCACAAGGTACTTTGTTCTTTAATTTTCTAGGAAACATTTAAGAACAACTGATCACTCTGAGCCTTACCAAAATAAAATATTAAAACATTCTATAAAAAGCTGATTAGCTTCATTGAAACTAAAGCATGTCAGTTCCTGGGCTTATCTTCAAAAAAGGCTTTAAAATAATTGTTTGTTTTATATCTATTTATATGAAAGTCCCATCCATCCTATTTAGAGGCATTTTCCTGAAAGAAGATGAGTGTTTAAAAAAATTAAAAACCCAGAATAAACTTAACCATGGAGGTAAAAGATCTCTACAATGAGAACTACAAATCACTGCTGAAAGAAATTAAAGAGAATACAAACAGATGGAAAGATATTCACATTCTTGGACCCTAAGAATTAATATTGTGAAAATGTCTATACTATCCAAAGCAATCTACAGACTCAATGCAATCCTCATCAAAATACTAATGTGATTATTCTCGGAAATTAAAAAAAAATCCTAATATTCATATGGAACAAGAGAATACTCTGAGTAGCCAAAGCAATACTGAGCAAAAAATAAATAAAGCTGGAGGCATTACACTACCTGACTTCAAATTATAATAGGAAGCAACAGTAACCAAAACAGCATGGTACTGGCATGGACTAATGGAACGGAATAGAGCATCCAGAAATGAACCCACATACTTACAGCCAACTGATCTTTGGCAAAAGAAACAAGACCACAAAAGCACAGGCAATAAAAGAAAAAAATAAACAAATGGAATCATATCAAACTAAAAAGCTTCTGCATAGCAAAGGAAACAATCAACAGAGTGAAAAGGCAAGCTTCAAACTGGGAGGAAATATTCACAAGCTGTGCATTCCACACAGGATTAGTATCCAGAATATACAAGGAACTCAAAAAACTTAACAGTAAAAAATAAAAGAAAACAAAACAAAACCAAAAATTAATTAATTAATTAAAATAATAATCAGATTAACTAAAAATTGGGCAAAAGAGCTGAATAGGCATTCCTCAAAGGAAGATACGCAAATAGGCCAACAGACACATGAAAAAATGCTCCACATCACTAAGCATCAAGGAAATGCAAATCAAAACCACATTAAGATAACATTTCAACCTGGTTAGACTGGCTATTGGTGGGACCGTAAATTAGTGCAGCCATTACTGAAAACAGTAGGAGATTTCTCAAACAACTACAGATAGAACTGCCATACGATCCGGCAATCCCACTGCTGTGTATATGCCCAAAGGAATGGAAATCATGTTGAAGGGACACCTACACTCCCATGTTCATCACAGCTCTACTTACAATAGCCAAGAGTCAGAACCAACCTAAATGTCCTTTGATGGATGACTGAATAAGGAAAAGATGGTATATATACATCTTGGAATAGTACTCTGCCATAAAAAAGAACAAAATTTTGTTATTTGAAGCAATATGGATGCACTTAGAGAAAGTTACATTAAGTGAAATAAACCAGGCCCAGAAAGAAAAATACCACATCCTCACTCATAAGTATGAGCTAAAAAAGAAAAATGAACAAATAAAAAAAGAAAGAATGATAGAACAACCACAATAATTTGTTAAACTTTCTAAAGGAAGAGAACAGAACTGAGGTCAACAGTGATGGAAAAGGAGGAGGGTAGAGATGGTAAGAAATTGGTAAAGGGCCACAAAAAAATGATTACAGGGTGTAAGGTTGAATATACTAATTATCTTGATTTGTGCATCACATATTGCACACAGGTATTGATATTCAGTGCTGTACCCCACAGATGTGTACAATCAAGTATGTTTCACTACAAAAAAGAAAAAAAGAAAAGAATCTTTGAGTGCTTACCTAAGCTGTCTCCTTCATTTGAAACTATTTATTAGAACCTCACATTCTTTCTTCAAAGTTAAATTAGCCTGTGTTCAATATTTTAAAAGGTAGTGTCCTAATTGTTAATTCTTTGTGTTACAGAATTTCGTTGCTCTCTGTTGTCTCCAGAATTAATTCCCTCTCCTTAGCATGACAGGGGACACCATCACGATCTTCCCCACCTTCTTCAACAAACTCATTTACTGCATGCGCATGCCTTTGTTTCCATCATCTTGTCAATTCTGACATGGCTGGTATCCTTGAACAAACCAGGCCTCCTAACCATACCTTGCCATTGTTCATACTGTTTCCTCTGCCAAGAACGTCCCCACCATCTATCCTGTCCCTCAATTTAATCCCCAGGCACATTCTACTCCTTCTCTATGACCCAGGTGCAGCGCCACTTTTTCAAGGATGCTTTATGGTCTCTTTCAAGCAAAGTTCACTGCAATTTCTTGCTGTTCAACAGCTCTTTGTCTACACCTGTGTTGAAACCCAAGCCATCTCATTATAATACAACTTATTAATGGCTTTCCCCTTTTTAGCATATGAAGGGACCAAGTTCTTCAGTTGTCCCTGTACCCACACTGATTTAGTCAGGGTTCTCTAGGTAAACAGAACCAAACGTGTGTGTGTGTGTGTGTGTGGAGAGAGAGAGAGAGGCATGTTAAGGAATTGATTCACATGATCATAGAATCTGACACATCCAATATCTGCAGTGGGGGCCAGCAGGCTGGAGACCCAGGAAGAGCTGATGTTGCAGTTCAAGTCCAAAGGCCATGTGATGGTAGAATTCCCTCTTCCTTGGGGGAGGTTACTCTTTTTTTCATTCCAGGACTTCAACTGATTGGATGAGGCCCACCCACATTATGGAGGGTAATCTGCTGTATTCAATGTCTATCTATTTAAATGTTACTCATTCAAAATCACCCTCACAGAAACATTCAAAATAATGTTTGGCCACAATATCTGAGCACTGTGGCCCAGCCAAGTTGACACATAAAATTAACCATGACACTTACCTTTTGCAAGTAACTTTGTAGTGTCTTCCCATGCTGACTTTGGGCTTTGCCGTCACTCTCTTTGGCCAATGTAATGTTAGCAAATGTAATGCGAGTAAAGGCTAGAAAAGTGCTTGTGTATTTCCACTAGTTCTCTTGTACCGTTGCCACTGCTACTCATGCCCGGGCCAACCTACTGGAGGATAAAGACAGGAGGTCAAGTCTTTACAGCCATTAATCAACAGATGAGTGAATCCAGCTGAGACAGAAGAACTACCCCCCCCCCATAAGCCCAGCTGAAACCACTGACCTGAAGAATTATAAGATTAAGTCACAAGATGTTGATGCCTCTTGCTTTAAGACATGAATTTTTATATTGTTTGTTATACAGCATTTGGGGCAATAGATAACTGATACAAGCAGGACCTTATTTATCATTATGTGCTCAGTTTCAAATATCCTGCTGAGAACATACACAATGGTCACTCAGTAAAGCAGAGCCATTGCTAGTATGTGTGGGGTCAATAAATGTTTGGTAAATTAAAGAATGAGCTGACATAAATGTGGGTCAGGACGAGAGTGATCAAAATAGCAGGAGGACCAGTTTCACAGTGACTTAAACAACAGAAATTTAATCTCTCACGGTTCTGGAGGCTAGAAGTATAAAATCAAGGTGTCAGCTGGGTCGGTACCTTCTGAGGGCTCTGAGGTCTGAGAAGCTATTTCATGCCTGTAATAGTTTGCTAGGGCTGACATAACAAAATACCCCAGACTAGGTGGCTTAATTCAATTTAAGCTAAAAATTAGGTTCCCCAACCTAAACTTTTAGCTGCTAAGAATTAAGAGTTTACAGCAAGGACCTGTCCCAGAAAGGAAGTCAGAGACACATGGTGAAAGCATGAAAGGCTATCTCTGAAACTGAAGGTCACAGGTGGCAAGCCATGTCTGTGACTTTAACTGGCCCTGAAGTAAACAAGGAAAGGAAATGTTAAAGAGGGGAAAAATCCCAAGCCAGTAGCTGAGAAGAAAAAGCAAGCACCAAAAGACAAATCCAATAGAGAGGTCAGAGACTAGGGACACAGCAGGAGAGAGATGGCAAACAAGAGGCCAAATTGCAAAGGTCAGATTAAGAAAGAGGCTCTCAACAATACTGGAAGAAGTCTCAGGAGGGGGAAGTTGTCACAGGAATCAGAGGTCTAGAGGCTTCTTAGAGTTGTGGTGATCCTGGGATCAATAGAAATCATCTGAGGCACCAGACAATGGCTTCCAGAGGCTTACACACTGGTTGGGGAAATTCTACACCCTGAAGCAAGCACAGCCTCCAAGTGTATGGGCATGAAATAGTTAAACAATAAAGTCCCAAACTGCCACATCTATGAATAGCAAATCATTTTCACCTTGGTCCCCAGGCAGAAATAATCTTCTTGCCTTAAAGGTTTAAATACTCTGGCATTTCCCCAGGAGCCAGAGAATGTTCAGACTATTCTCTCAGCCACACTAAGGGCAAACCACGTTTTAATTAAGGAGGAAATCAAGGCCAATGTAGAATAAAACCTATAACCTTTTAGAATTGTGTATATTTATCACAGACCTCTCATCCCAGAATTAAGGTTAAGCCATTCTCAAGAGTTCACATTAGGAAAGTGTGATGGTTAATTTTAGGTGTCAATTTAACTAGATTAAGGAATAACTAGACACCTGGTAAAGTATTATTTCTGGATGTGTCAATGAGGGTGTTTCCAGAGGAGATTAGCATGTGAGCCTGAGTGGACGGGGTGGAAAAGATCTGCCCTCAAAATGGGCAGGCACCATCCAGTCTGTCCGGGGTCCGGAGAGAACAAAAACAGACAGAAGAAGGTGAATCTCTCTCTCTCTCTACCTGCTGGACATGGGATATGCTCTTCTCTCTGTGGACATCAGAACTCAAGACTCTTCAGACTTTGGGTTCCAGGACTTACACCAGCAACACATCTGGGATCTCAGATCTTGGCCTTGGACTGAGAATTCCACCTTTGGCTTCCCTGGTTCTGAGACACTAGGACTTGAACTGAGCCATGCTAATGACATCCAGTTTGTAGAGGCCTATTGTGGGATTTCTCAGCCTTCATAATCGTGTGAGCCACTTCCCCTAAAAATTCCCTCTCACATATTTTTATACATATCCTATTGGCTCCATCTCTCTGGACAACCCCAACTAACACAGGAAGACTTCCACTTGCCATTGTACATCATATAAAGATGCTGAAACTGGCAAGAGCCTGGCTATGAGAGGCAAGAGTCTTCACCAGTAAGAGGCACACCACACAGGCATCATGCCGCACACATGCGTACACACATGCATGCACACACACACTTAAACTTTAAACAAGCTTTGCATTTAAAAGTCTTTATCCACCTGGTATACAGATCACCAAACAATTTTCTGCATCCAAACCAGAAACTATCCTTCTTTCATATTATTTCAGGATACAATTACTATTTGTATTATAGTAATTTTAAGTTTCTCTTATTTTAGTAATCTAAGTTTCTTTCACTAGGTGATGTATTATCTTTGCAGTGTTTCAAAATGTATTTTCATGTTAGGAAGATTCCTGTTCTTCTTCTATTGGAAATCCTTCTATTTAAACCCTTTATAGTGTTCTTAATCTGTTTTTCTTACTTAATTTTTTATTATCCGGTTTGTCAGTTTTAACTAGTATTCTTTGGCTCCCAGCTGTTAATAACAAAACAGTCAATGACATTCTTTTACTTTCCTCTTCACCATTTCTTTTCCTTCCTGTTTTTACTTGTATTAATTTCACTTTTTCAGAAATGAATACACTACTGTACCCTTGCTTTACATTCAGTTCTTGAAGTAGTAAAATGCCATCCTAATGTTCTTACCTTTATAAGTA
>NW_007729222.1:75011-77191 GCF_000696425.1 Galeopterus variegatus | reverse complement strand
TGGAAATCCTTCTATTTAAACCCTTTATAGTGTTCTTAATCTGTTTTTCTTACTTAATTTTTTATTATCCGGTTTGTCAGTTTTAACTAGTATTCTTTGGCTCCCAGCTGTTAATAACAAAACAGTCAATGACATTCTTTTACTTTCCTCTTCACCATTTCTTTTCCTTCCTGTTTTTACTTGTATTAATTTCACTTTTTCAGAAATGAATACACTACTGTACCCTTGCTTTACATTCAGTTCTTGAAGTAGTAAAATGCCATCCTAATGTTCTTACCTTTATAAGTAGTTTATTCTTTTTGCCTGAAGGTCCTATGGATTTTTTGTTGCTGTTGTTTTTAAAGACTAACAGTTTTACTAAGAAAGATTTTAGAGTTTATTTTAAGGTCAATTTTGTTAGATTAACTCCTTTAATAAAAATTTTAATTGTTTTATTTTTTTATTTCCAAAAATGTTTTATTGGATTATAGTTTTAAATATTAATTCTGATCTTTTAAAAAAGAGTTTGCTTGCTTTCTTCTTCAAGGACTGCAATTTCATGTATGATGGAACTTCATTTCCTGGCTTCTACTTAAACCACTCTTTTTCTGACCCTTTTTGCTCCTTGCTTCATCTAATTTTCATCCTCCAGGCCCTTTTTCTACCTTTCTTCAATATGCTTTATTAAATTTTCCTTGTAACCTGTTTTCCTTTGAGTCTTGTATTTCTTAGTTTGCTTTGTTTTGTTCATTTTTCAAATTCTTCCCTGCAGCCACACTGAGTCCTATTCCTTCCTCTGAAACAAATGAAAATACAATAGAAAGGTAGTCAGAGTGGAAAGAGATAAGAGACTTAATAAATTGCCGTTAAAATTTTTACTTTTACACATTTCATCCCAAATATGACCATGTGAACACATTACTAGGAGCTCTGCAAAGATGTGAAAAGGACCATTAATAAGAGGAGCCCTGAAGCTTAAAATTTACTAGAATCACAGTGACTCTACCTCTGGTGACAACTGGATGCCAGCCACATACCAAAGTGCTTGGAATATATTATTTAATAATATTATGTAACATTGAGAGAACACATTATTTATTTATTTATTTATCTTTGGCAGCTCGCCCATACAGGATCCAAACCCCTGACCTCGTGTTATAATACCACACTCCAACCAACTGAGGNGAATCACAGTGACTCTACCTCTGGTGACAACTGGATGCCAGCCACATACCAAAGTGCTTGGCATATATTATTTAATAATATTATGTAACACTGAGAGAACACATTATTTATTTATTTATTTATCTTTGGCAGCTGGCCCATACAGGATCCAAACCCCTGACCTCGTGTTATAATACCACACTCCAACCAACTGAGGAAACTGGTGAACCACAACCAATTGTGACTTTTTTTTTTTTCTGGCTGGCTGGTACAGGGATCCAAACCCTTGATCTTGGTGTCATAACACTGTGCTCTAACCAATTGAGCTAATTGGCTAGCCCCAAATCTTTAGGAAAAATAATATTATAATTTTCATTTTGTGATGAGGAAAATGAGGCTATAAGAGGCAAATCTCAAGTAAAAAAAATTAGGATTAGAATGCAGTACCCTCTTACTGCAAAGTCTGGGTGTCCTTGATCATTTTTCTTTGATGCCTCTGTTAAGTCACCTCTGCTATATCCATCTATACTCCATTCAGTTTTTTCAGCCCATTTTCATCTAACTCCCACCTCCTCTTCATCAATGCCTTTCTGTAAGCCTTTGTAGACACATGCATTGTGTGAGTTTTCAATGCTTTTGATCCTGATTCAATTTTATGTTTACTCATCTGTTGTAATTTCTTGGAACGGAAAGCATGCAAAACTTTTTCACCTTTACATAGTCATCTTAAGTATTCCTAGCACATTCATACCAGAGCCATAAGAAATTATGAAAAGAGCATTAGAACTATCAACTCTTTCCCTGTTGAGCCTCTTCACTTACTGACTACCCTCTAGCTAGAGGGTAAAGAAGAGTCAGAGAGTAATTAAGGATGACAATTAGGTTGTTATCTTGAACTACTGGATAATTGTGATATCATTTTCTGAGAGATGAAAGATTTAAGAAGGTGTCTGTTTGGGGTGTAGGAATCTCTTAGTGCCAGCAGCCTTCTTTTTAAAGCAGAAACATCAAACATGAAGCTAAAAGTTAAGACAGGT
>NW_007729222.1:67307-74694 GCF_000696425.1 Galeopterus variegatus | reverse complement strand
TGCCAGCAGCCTTCTTTTTAAAGCAGAAACATCAAACATGAAGCTAAAAGTTAAGACAGGTGTTTCCAAGAATGGACATTTACAGCAAGGTCTAATTTCATGCTTATGGAACATAAAACAAGAATTAAGTGCTAAATTTTAATGCCTTCCATAATCCTAATGACTTAAAATGTTCTTTATCTAGGAATATGTGGCAAAAGACTTTTAATAAATGGCTTTTATCAACATATTTATTTCTATACACAGACATTTACTTGACTGTAGTTTATTCTAATTTGTTTGTCTGCTTTCCAAACTAGGACATAAGCTTCATAAGGAAATGAATTACAACTTCTTTGTTTACTGGTTTGTCCATAGTACCAACTACAATGTATTTGCACATATTGGACATTGATAAATTTCTGTCAAATAAGAAGATAAAATCACTTTCACTATCAAATATAATAAATATGACATATTTATCAAAAATAGATTGGGTTCTGGATTATTTTAAATACTAGTTATTAGTAAGCTCCTAAGTTACTGAAATTTACATTTAAATATAAAAAGTCCATTCTAGACAACAAAGTTATTCTTTCTTGTGGCTTCTTTTTACATATGCACAAATATATGTGTGTTTACATACAAACATACAATAATGATGATGAATTGCTTGATGACTAGATGAATTTCTTCATTCATGTGGTTCCATATTTTATCTCTCTGAAAGCATGGTGAGGCAACATGACTGTAGATATGGAGAATAAGACAGCAAAGAGTGAGAATCTTTATAGTGGAAGCATATCATGCCCATGTATGTTGAACCATCTTTAGTATGCTTGAGGATTTTGCTCTAGATAACTATACCATCTGTGGAAACATTGCTATGCTTCTATGAAGCAGTTGTGTCTAGAGGTAATATAGCCCTTGTAGTAAATTAATGCAACATCTTCTTCGGAATTCTTTCAGATAATGTTTGGACTTTTCTCAGGTGTCATACTTCCTTTGTCCAGATCTTCTAAAAATAAAAAATTTTTTAAAAAACCTCTTAACCCAAGTTTAGTTATATTTTTTAAATTGAAGAAAATACTATGTGACTACTCTTCTGTGGTGGGCTGGACAATTTCTCCCCACCACTAAAAAACAACATTGCTATGCTTCTGTGAAGCAGTTGTGTCTAGAGGTAATATAGCCCTTGTAGTAAATTAATGCAACATCTCCTTCGGAATTCTTTCAGATAATGTTTGGACTTTTCTCAGGTGTCATACTTCCTTTGTCCAGATCTTCTAAAAATAAAAAAATTTAAAAAAACCTCTTAACCCAAGTTTAGTTATATTTTTTAAATTGAGGAAAATACTATGTGACTACTCTTCTGTGGTGGGCTGGACAATTTCTCCCCACCACTAAAAAACGATGTTCTCATCCTAATCCCTAGACCCTGTGACTATGTAAACAAATGTGAGAAAAAGGACTTTGCTGATGTGATTGCTAAGGATCTTGACATAGAAAAATTATCTTAGATTTCTGGGTGTATTCAAAATGTAACCAGTGTCCTCATAGGAAAAAAGCAAGAAGGTCAAAGGAGAGGGAAAGGATGTGAGGCAGAGACTAGAGTTATGTGGCCACAAGCCAAGGAATACTGGCAGCTTCTAGGATCTGGAGCAGGCAAGGAATAGATTTAGATTCTCCCTTGGAACCTCTAGAAAGAACAAGCCCTGCTAAAATCTTGACTTTAACCTCATGAGATCCAGATCAGACTTCTGACCTTCAAAATGGTAAAGGGATAGTTTTGCATTATCTTAAGCCACTAGTTTGTGGTAATTTTTACAGCATCAGTAGGAAACTAATACACTTCTAATAACTGTAAAGTTTTTATAAAACCTGATAATTCCCTTCTCACTATTGGTGCCAAACTTCCCTTTCTCTTGATTCTACTAGCTCCCGTCCTGGGATCTTGTACTACTTATTTCTATCTCTTGATTATCTGTGAACCAATCAGCCATCTGGGATGGGCTGTGGGTTTATTCAACCAACAGCTATACAACAGTGAACACTTGCTGGTTTCTTAGAGGTATTTCAAGTTTTCTCCATCTTTGCCTCATCTTCCAGTCCATTTTGTACTCTTTTCCTGAGAGCATCTTCCAAATATACCTTTGCTCACTAAGTCTGCCTTTAATTTCTTACAGTATTTGATTTATTCTTTTATAGTATTTACATCTTCTACACATACACACACTTTGGATGGAAAGTGTTTCAGGAAATATTTTAATATATTGACATATTAAATTCCTATTGCTGCTGTAACAAATCACCACAAACTTAGTGGCTTAAAACAGCAAAACTTTATTATCTCGTGGTTAGGGAGATCAGAAGCGCAAAGTGGATCTCATTGGGCTAACACCAAAGTGTCAGCAGGGCTGCATTCCTTACGGAGGCTTTAGTGAAGAATCCACTTCGTTTCCTTTTCCTGATTCTGGAGGGAAACTGAATCCTTTGGCTCGTGACCACTTCATCCACCTTCAAAGGCACAATCAGTATCTTCACATGTCTCTCTAACACCCTCTTCTGCCTCCCTCTTCTATTTATAAGTATCCATGTGATTACATTAGGCCCACAGGGATAATGCAGGATAATCTAGCCGTCTCAAGGTTACCTAATTAACAACTTTAATTCCATCAACAACTTTAATTTCCCTTTACTGTATAACCTAACATATTCATAGTTTCTGGGAATTAGAATGTGTACATTTTTAGGTGGAAATTATTCTGCCTACCAAAATTGGTAAGGGTGTTTACTAGAATTTTAGTGATATCCTGACACTGTCTAGCGATGGGAACTTTGAGAAGTTATCTTTTGTCTCTGCCTTTTTTTCCAATTTAGGAAATTAGAGATCTGAACTAACAATTTCTAAGCTCCTATTCCAGTTGAAACACTGTAAGAAATATTTGCATTTAAAACATGCTAAAAATGTAAAGTAGATTTCAGGCTATAAGCAAAACCAGTTTGGCAGAAAAATCAGGTTACAAAACATTCTGAAGCACCTCCTACAAATGATGTTTCTCTTTACTTGCAACTAGAAGAAGTCTAGAAGAAGCTGATTCTGAATAAAGGTTTGTGTGCAAATCTGAAAAAGCACATCTGTTAGTACTAATAGTCGATATCTTTTAAGCAATAGCAATAATGTTTTATTGTTGTAAATAAAGTAAAACAATAAAAACAATAACTGAATCCTTCCTAAGTTGTAGCCATTGTACATTTGTCAGTGTATAAATCATTTTACCCATTGCAGATGCTTCAAAACACTTCACGAAGTATTTTCAGAATTAATCCTTGAAGGCAAAGGGCAAGGTTACAAAACAAGCATCCCTCTCTTTTTAATCTCTCTAAATAGCAACCTCACAGTTTGTTGCCAGGGTTATATCTCTTATTATTTACATGAGGAAACGAGTGCAAAAACATCATGAGATTTGTCCAAGGTGACCTAGTTGGTGAGCAATAAAGTAAGGAATTAAGCTAGGTCTTCTCTTTCAAAGCAAACAGTTTTTTTCCACATCAACATCCCATATACACTATGTCCTCTGTTAAAAAAATGGAGAGAGGGGAAAAAAAAGAATAAAAACAGATGTTCATAGCATTGATTGGTAAAGAGCCAACCTTCACGAGCCATTCCATCAATGACGAATCTGCCTTTTTTCATGAGCTCCTGCTGTTGTGTCAAGCCTTAATCACTCATTCTTTCTATCATCAACAAAATTGGTACAAAATGGGTAGGAAGAACTGATGAGAATGTATTTTATCAAGAGCTTTTCATGGGTTGAGAGATTCTTGATCCTGCATCCCTAAGTGAGTTTGTGTTTATAGAACTCCATTTACTAACCTACTAGGCCAATATATAAAATTTGTGTAAGAAATAATAAACAAGTTGTAGTGCATGAGGAAGGTAAAAACCGGTAGGAGATTTTAGTACCACGCACTTTCTTTCTTTATAAACAAACTTGATCCCCCCCCCAAAAAAACAAAAAACTACGAAATAACTATTTAAGGTGATATTTTATTACTAATATTTATTTTATTGCAAATCAGTACATAAAAGTTGGTGGCCAAATTATGTATTAATTATATATTATGTTAATCTTAATTTACTAATTAACAATGATCAATTAATAATATATTAAATTGATTATATATATAAAGTATGTGTGTGCCTCTGTGTGACTTTTCGCTAACATGCCACAGCCCTCCCAATTCCCTTCAATTAATCCCAGGCCTTCTGATAAGATATAAGGACAAGGAATATATATAATTGGGACATAATTATTGACTGGCTTGGGGTCACAGTAGAGGTGGTACTTTGCCAAATACTTAGCTTAATATTTATTGTCAAAAGAAGCTATTATCTACAGAAGTTGTCTCCCATTATTTTTCTTGTTTTTTCCAAGATCCAGTGTGAAGTTTCACACCAAAGCTAAAGCCATAGAAAATCATCTAAAGGACAAAATCTAAGTTAAAAGACCATCAATAATATCTTTGGAGGGAAACAAACCAAATCAATTAAATTATGCCAACATAAGCTTTTGACTACAGTTTGTTTTTCAAGTTTTTTTGTTATCTCTTTTGCCCAATGCATAGTGGACGAGATAAGCATGTCCACCAATCTGTATATTGACAATTGTCACAAGTGCTGAATCACTTGAAAGGAACATCAAGGTCACCTTTAGGCAGGAGAGGCTACAGTGCTGTGATCCCAGCATCTTGAAGCCTGAGCCCAGGATTGGCTATGGCCCCAGTCCTGCATGTCTGGGATGCCATTCCCAGGCATGCTGATCTGATGCACCCCCGCAATCCTGGTCAGATACCAGACAGGAAGACCTAACCCCCAGTATGCTGAGTTCTGCATGTCCAAGCTCCCAACCCTGAAAATCAGCTCACAGGGTCTCTACACTAATGAACACACCCTTGGGCCAGTGCATCCATGTTCTTCAAGGGAAGCAGCCAGGTGGTTTCACCCTCAATGGTCTTGCCTGGTGGCCTTGCCCATTGCCAAAGAAGCCACTGGCAGAGCCCTCTCTGGGCAGGCCTAGTTTGCAGCCGGGCTCACTACCCAAGAAATGGCTCAGCAGCCTTGCCTTTGGCAGACCTGCCCCCAAATCTCCAAAGGATGCACAACCTCATACCTGTCCATGAAGTGGTCCAGTGGCTGGCTTCCTGCAGACTCATATCCAGCTAGCTGAGCCAAAGTGTGCTCAAGCCGCAGTCTCAGAGAAACAGCCCAGTTGTCGTGTCCCTAGTGGAAACACCCCTGAGTCTTTGAGTCATCACACACACATACATCTGAGTGAGAAAAGCCTGATGATGCACCCCTGGTGGGCCCATCCCCTATGAGAGAATCATCATGGTGAACCTACCACTCATGAACCAGTCTCAGAATTTCTGATGTACCACACGTCTATACTCCAGCCATAAAGTCAATCCAACAACCCCACCTCCAGTGAGTCAGCTCCCAAGAGCTGACCCACAGTGAACATGCACACATGCCCAGCCTGAGAGCTAACAGAGTGAGTCCACCCCTGGAAAAGCTGTGCCACCACTGCCACAAACCTCCCAAGCACAGGTTGCTGAGGCATGTGAAAACATAGCAAAAGTGGATTGCAGCTGAAGAAACTACACAGAGTCTACACTACTGCACCAGCCAGAAAAAAAGCCTTTGTAATTCTACCTAATGAACAACCAAGGATGCATATTCTGGTGAAGTCCTTCCCAGTGCAAGACACCCTACAAAACTCAATGAGGAGATTGTTCCACCAGATGAACAGATACCAACACAGGGAAGCAAGAAACATGAAAAAGATGAGGTAACAAGTCACAAACAAAGAAACACAATAATGCTCCAGTAATTGATCACAAACATATGGAAATTGCCAATGTGCCAGAAAAGAAATTCAAATTAAAAATACAAGGAAATTCACAAAGATACAAGAGAATATAAACAATTCAACAAAATCAGAAAAACAATTCATGATCTGAATGAGAAATTTAACAGAGAGATAGATATCATTTTTAAAAAGCAAACAGAAATCCTGGAATTGAAGAATTTATTAAATAAAATAAAAAATACATCTGAGAGTCTTGACAACAGACTAGATCATCCAGGAGAAAGAATTTCTGATCTTGAAGACAGCTTTTTGAAACAACTGTGGAAGATGAAATATAAAAAAGAACTTAAAAAATGAACAAAGCCTACAATATTTATGAGATACCATTAAGCAAACAAATATTCAAGTCATGGGCATTCCAGAAGGAGAAGAAAACAAAAAAAGTACTGAAAACATATTTAATAGAATAATACCTAAAAACTTTTCTAGTCTTGGGTAATACACAAACATCCAAGTCCAAGAACCTCAAAAGTCCCCAAATAGATTCAATCCAAAAAGTAGTCACATTGTAGTCAAACTGTCAAAATTTAAGACAAAGGAAGAATTATAAAACCTGAAAGATAAAAATGACAAGTCACTAATATGGAAATCCTTATTAGACTAATATCAGACTTCTTGGCAGAAACCCTACAGGCCAGGAGAGAATGTGATGATATACTCAAAGCACTAAAAGAAAATAACTGCCAACCAAGAATATTATACCCAACAAAGCTGTCCTTCAGAAGTGAAGGAGAAATAAAGCCTTTCTCAGACAAGCAAAAATTAAGGGAATTCAATACCACCAGCCTGGCCTTCTAAGAAATGCTTAAGGGAGTCTTATGTCTAGAAGAGAAAGAGTGATAACAACCACCTGAGAACACCTGAAAATATAAAACTTACTAATAGAAAAGATATGCAAATTAGAAAGAAAGAGAAATCAAATCTTATCAATACCGAAAACCACAAAAACTGCAAAACTGAACAATAAGAGTGGTAGAAAGGAGCAAAGGGTACAGAAAACAACCAACAAAATGGCAGGAATAAGACCACACGTATCAATAATAACCTTGAATGTGTGGATTAAATGCCTCAATTAAAATACATAGACTGGCTGAATGGATAGAACAAACCATGAACCATCTATATGATGCCTGTAAGAAACATACCTCACCTTCAAAGACACCCATAAACTGATAGCAAAGAGATGAAAAAAAATATTCCACCCAAATGGAAAACTAAAATGAGGAGTAGCAGCTATAATTATATGAGCTAAAACAAACTTTAAATCAAAATCTGTACTAAGAGACATTTATAAGACCCATTTTGTAATGATATAATGAAGGGTATTATATAATGATAAAGGGATCAATACAGCAAGAGGATATAAAACAAACTTTAAATCAAAATCTGTACTAAGAGACATTTATAAGACCCGTTTTGTAATGATATAATGAAGGGTATTATATAATGATAAAGGGATCAATACAGCAAGAGGA
>NW_007729222.1:59719-66575 GCF_000696425.1 Galeopterus variegatus | reverse complement strand
AGGAAACCAACAAAGAAATATGGGATTCAAAGGACTCCATCGACCAGATGTTACCCTAATAGATACTTACAGAATATTTCATCCAATAGCTGCAGAATACACAATCTCCATCGGTACATGGAATACTCTTCAGTATTAACCATATGTTAGGCCACCAAACTAGTCTCAACAAGTTCAAAAAAACTGAAATTATATCAGATATTTTTTCTCACTATAAAGGAATAAAACTAGAAACCAGTTACAAGAGGAACTTTAGAAACTACATAAATACATGAAAATAAAACAATATGCTCCTGAATGACCAATGGGTCAAAGAAGAGATTAAGAAGGAAGTCAAACTTTTCTTGAAACAAAGACAGAATCTCAACATACCAAACCTACGGGACACAGCTAAGGCAGTATTAAGAGGACATACCAAACCTACGGGACACAGCTAAGGCAGTATTAAGAGGAAAGTTTATAGCCATAAATGCCTTCATTAAAAAAATAGAAAGATTTCAAATAAACAACCTAATATGCATCTGAGGGAACTAGAAAAGCAAGAACAAAAACCAAAATAAGTAGAAGAAAAGAAATAATAAATATCAGAGCAGAAATAAATGAAATTGAGAATAAAAATATAATATAAAAGATCAAACAAAAAGTTGCTTTTTTACAAAGATAAATAAAATCAAACCATTAGCCAGACTAAGAAAAAAAGATAAAAGACACAAATAAAATCAGAAATGCAAAAGGACACATTACAACTGATGCCACTGTAATACAAAGGATCACTGGAGACTACTATAAACAACTATTTGCCAATAAATAAACGCAAAAACCTAGAGAAAATGAATAAATTCCTGGGCACATATGACTTCCCAAGTCTGAACCAAAAAGAAATAGAAAACTTAAATAGACCAATAACAGGTAACAAGATTTAATCTGTAATAATAAGTCTCCCAACAAAGAAAAGCCCAGGGCCAGATGGCTTTACTGATGAATTCTACCAAATATTTAAAGAGAAATTAATACCAATACTTTTTTATGTTTTTTTTTCGTTAAATTTTTATTTTGTCAAGATACAATGTATATGATTATTATGGCCCATCACCGACACCTCCCTCCCTCCTCCCTCTCTCCNAGGAAACCAACAAAGAAATATGGGATTCAAAGGACTCCATCGACCAGATGTTACCCTAATAAATACTTACAGAATATTTTATCCAATAGCTGCAGAATACACATTCTCCATTGGTACATGGAATACTCTTCAGTATTAACCATATGTTAGGCCACCAAACTAGTCTCAACAAGTTCAAAAAAACTGAAATCATATCAGATATTTTTTTCTCACTATAAAGGAATAAAACTAGAAACCAATTACAAGAGGAACTTTAGAAACTACACAAATACATGAAAATAAAACAATATGCTCCTGAATGACCAACGGGTCAAAGAAGAGATTAAGAAGGAAGTCAAAACTTTTCTTGAAACAAAGACAGAATCTCAACATACCAAACCTATGGGACACAGCTAAAGCAGTATTAAGAGAAAAGTTTATAGCCATAAATGCCTTCATTAAAAAAATAGAAAGATTTCAAATAAACAACCTAATATGCATCTGAGGGAACTAGAAAAGCAAGAACAAAAACCAAATTAAGTAGAAGAAAAGAAATAATAAATATCAGAGCAGAAATAAATGAAATTAAGAATAAAAATATAATACAAAAGACCAAACAAAAAGTCGTTTTTTTAAAAAAAGATAAATAAATTCAAACCATTAGCCAGACTAACTAAGAAAAAAAGATAAAAGACACAAATAAAATCAGAAATGCAAAAGGACACATTACAACTGATGCCACTGTAATACAAAGGATTACAGGAGACTACTATGAACAACTACATGCCAATAAATAAATACAAAAACCTAGAGAAAATGAATAAATTCCTGGACACATATGACTTGCCAAGTCTGAACCAAAAAGATATAGAAAACTTAAATAGACCAATAACAGGTAACAAGATTTAATCTGTAATATTAAGTCTCCCAACAAAGAAAAGCCCAGGGCCAGATGGCTTTACTGATGAATTCTACCAAATATTTAAAGAGAAATTAATACCAATACTTTTTAAACTACTTCAAAAAATTGAAGTGGATGGAATTCCTCCAAACTCATATTACAAGGACAACATTACCCTGATATGAAAACCAGGCAAGGACATAATGAAAAACAGAAAACTACAGGCCAATATCCCAGATAAACATAGATGTAAAAATCTTCAATAAAATACTAGTAAACCAGATACAAAAGCATATCAAAAAGATTATACAACATGATTAAGTGGGATTTATCTTAGTGTTGCAAAGATGGTTCAATATATGCAAATTAGTACACATAATACATCACAGCAACAGAATGAAAGGAAAAAACATGATCATCTGGATAGATGCAGAAAAGGCATTTGATAAAATTCAACATCCCTTCATGATAAAAACTCTCAACATATTAAGTATAGAAGAAAAGTATCTTAACACAATAAAGGCAATATATGAAAAAAAGTATCTTAACACAATAAAGGCAATATATGAAAAAACCCACAGCTAACATCATTTTCAGCTGAAAGCTTTTCCCTTAAGAAATGAAATAAGACACAGATGCCCACTCTCACCATTTCTATTCAACATAGTAATGGAGGTCCTAGCCAGAGCAATTAGGCAAGAGAAAGAAAGAAAGGACATCCAAATCAGAGAAGAGGAAGTCAAGTTATCCCTGTTTGCAGATGATGTGATTTTACATATAGGAAAATGTAAAGACAAGGACTCTACCAAAAAAACTCTAGACATCATAAACAAATTCAGTAAAGTAGCAGATACAAAATCAACACACAAAAATCTGTAGCATTTTTATATACCAGCAACAAACTAGTAGAAAAAGAGATCAACAAAGCAATCCCATTTACAGTTGTAACAACAGCAACAATGAAAATACCTAGGAATAAATTCAACCAAGAAGGTGAAAAATCACTACAAGGAAAACTATAACACACTGATTAAATAAGTTTAAGTAGACATAAAAAAATGGAAAGACATCCCACATTCATGGATTGAAAGAATCAATATTGTCAAAATGACCATGCTACCAAAAGCAATTTACAGAGTCAATGCAATCCCCATCAAACTACCAATGATATACTTCACAGAAATAGAAAAAAAAAAATTCAAAGGTTTATATGGTAATTGGCACACCATATAAATGTGTCCAAATATCACATTGTACTCCATAAATATATAAAATTACCATATACAAAAGACCCTGGGCAAAAACAACAAAGTGGGGGGCATTACACTCCCTGACTTCAAAATATACTTCAAATCTATAGTAATCAAAACAGCATAGTCTTGGCACGAAAATAGACTCATAGACCAATGGAACAGCATAGAGAATTCAAAAATAAATCCATGTACCTACAGTTAACTAATTTTTGACAAAATAATCAAAAACATACATTGGAGAAAGGATAGTCTTTTCAATAAATGGTGCTGAGAAAACTAGAGATCCATATGCTGAAAAATTAAGTCCTTGTCTCTCACCACATACCAAAATCAACTGTAAATGAATTTAAGATTTAAATGTAAGACCTGAAACTATAAAACTTGTAGAAGAAAACGTAGAGGAAACTATTCAGGACATAGGACTGGGCAAAGATTCTATGACTAGTACTTCTAAAGCACAGGAAACAAAAGCAAAAATAAACAAATGGGATTATATCAAATAAAAATACTTCTGCACTGCAAAGGAAACAATCAATAAGGTGAAAAGACAACCCGCAGATTGGGAGAAAATATTTGCAAACTGTGTATCCGACAAGGAATTAATACTCAGAATGTATAAAGAACTCAAATTGCTCAATAAAAAAATAAAATTCAATTTAAAAATGGGCAAATGAGCTGGAAAAACATTTTTCAAGAAAAGACATACCATTGGCCAACAGGTATATGAAAAAAATGCTCAACATTACTAACATCACAGAAATGCAAATCAAAACCATGATAAGATATCATCTCACCCCAGTTAGAATGGCTATTTATTATCAAAAAGACAGAATACAGCAAATGCTGGAAACTCTTACACATCACTGGCGGAAATGTAAATTAGAAAGCCATTATGGAAAATAGTATAGAGGCTTCTCAAAAAACTAGATAGAACCAAAATATGATCCAGCAATCTCACTACTGGGTATATGCCCAAAGGAATAGAAATCATTGTTGAAGGGATACCTGTACTCCTGTGTTCATCACAGCTCTATTCACAATAGCCAAGAGTTGGAACTAACCTAAATGTCACTCAACAGATGATTGGACAAAGAAATTGTGGTATATATACACAATGAAATATTACTCAGCCATAAAAATAATGAAATTCNACCCTATTTTGTGTCACCTTGGTCTGCCATGCTTGTTGATCAAACATCTTCCCAATATGATCGTTTCCAGCCAGCTTCCACTGCTTCACACAGCTCAACCAGGGGGGTGGGGGGGGTGACACACACTGACCCATGGACAAATCATGTTTCCAGGGTATGGAAAACACTAACTAGTCTTGGACTAAGGATCCGACAGCTCCTCAATTTTAAAACTAAATCACATGGTTAGATGGCTAGTACATCTGAGGAATGGAAATTTGATGCATCCTATAAAATAAACTCACAGATTTTCATTTATTATTTCCTTTATTTTTGTATAAAAATAATATTTATTGGTCTTCTCTGGTTAAGAAAGTAATACCTGTAAGGAAAAAATTTAGAATATACAGATAAACACAAAGAAGAAAATAATCTACTACCTATAATCCTACTACCTGGGAATAACCATTGTTAGCACTTTTATTACACAGTCTAGTTTGAAGACACATTTTTTTTTTTCTTTAGAGAGTAATAGCAGTGATTTTCATGTGGAATATAGCAAGCTGAGAAAAGTTTCATGCATACTCTAACAACAACAATAGAATCAGACAAACAGTAAGTTTATGGCTTTCTTTGAACCCCTCAGGAATCTGAGATCAATGAGTAATCAACTGGCTTGAAATCTAGAGACAATTGCCTAAGAGACAAACAGGGAAAAAGCACTTGCTTACCCGGGGCAGAAGCCACCTGACAGGAAAAATGCAGCTAGAATAGTTAAGGCATTGGTGGAGGCAAGTGGGGTTGGCAAGAGAGTGTACAGCTATATTGGAAGTTCTCACCCTCTTGCATGATTTTTTCTCTGTGGATCCCACAAAAACCCTGTTGAGAATCCTGGAGAGATTTCCCTTTTGGTGTAGGCCTGGGGGAGAGTAACAGCAGATGCTGCAATAGGGGCATGAAACCCACCCACACACTTGTCCCTGTCTACTGTAAGAAACAAGAGCCTCAATTCTGAGGCATGGGAGTGGGCACCACTGTCACCTTTAGGGCACTGGGTGGAACACATTGCAGCTGGAGAAGTAAGCAGAACAAATGTCTACCCCTGGGGTAGGATCAAGAATGCCATGAAGAGCCTGGAAATACACCTGGAGGAGGGAACAATGAGACAGTCATACCCAGGAGACCCAGGGGTGTGGTGTTTGCCTGGGACTGAGGCTCAATCAGAATTAAGAGAACACCCTCCTCCCCTGCCCTGCACCACCAGAATAACAAGTGTAGAGAAGCAAGTCCAGTGGAGTACCGCTGGGATAGTTGCAGGAGCATGGAGACAGATCCAGTGAAGCATTGCACAGGGGAAGATGGAAAGGTGACGGTGAAACAGACACTGAGTGAAGCCCCCCAGCAAACCAGCCTGCACAGTAAACACAGGGCATCACTACTAGATTTTGATCTGTAGGGTGGGCTGAGGAAGGTGCCTGTCTACAGGACAGTGCCACTCTCCCTTCACTTGCCAAATTCCTTCATGGAACTTCTGGGAATACAAGAATCAAGCCTCCCAGGCATTCTGTTAATCAAATAAGGAAATAAATCATGATTTATTTCATAGTTTCTTGAATAACCTACCATTGGGACATAAGACCTATGGGCCTCTACCAATACACTTCTCACAGGTCCTGCAAATGTTACAGGTGTGCCTGTGTGGGAGGTGGACTCGCCTGGTGTTATTCAGCATNAAAGAAATTGTGGTATATATACACAATGAAATATTACTCAGCCATAAAAATAATGAAATTCTGATATTCACAGCGACATGGATGAATTTAGAGAAAATCATGTTAAATGAAATGGCAGCACAGGAAGAGAAATACCACATGTTTTCACTCCTATGTGGAAGCTAAAAATGTTGATCTCATAGAAGTAGAGAGTAGAATAGTGGCTACTAGAGACTGGTAAGGGGGTAAAAAGGGGATGGTCGATGGATGCAAAATTGTAGAGAGATGGAAAGCATAAGATCTAGCTTTCTATAGCAATATAGGGAGACTGCAGTCGACAACAAATTATGATATAACTTCGAGTAGCTAGTTGAGAGGATGTTGCATGTTCCAACACAAGGAGGAGACAAATATTTGAGGTGATGGATTTGCTAAATATCTTTACATGATCATTACATGCTGTATAAGTGTACCCAAATGTCACATTGTACTCCATAAATATATACAATTACCATGGTTTGATTAAGAAATAATAAATTTAAAAAGCCACCTTTAAAAAATGAACTTTCCATTGAATTCAGTCACTAATACTTATCATGCAAGCCACTGGGAATACAATAAAAGGGGAGGATTTTACTCTTGTTCTCATAGTGCTCATCAACTTATGGGTAGACACATTCCACATTAGAATGTGATAGAGTGATCAGGGCCACATTCGCCAGAGCAGATGAGGATATCAGAAGAGGAACAACTCGCTC
>NW_007729222.1:56617-58514 GCF_000696425.1 Galeopterus variegatus | reverse complement strand
GAGTGATCAGGGCCACATTCGCCAGAGCAGATGAGGATATCAGAAGAGGAACAACTCGCTCACGTATGGGAGCACAGAGAAGGCATTCCAGGAACATTGAATCCAAGACTTAAATAATGACAGCAGCAAGACAGCAAGTAAAAGCAGGTTGCAGCATGGAGGCATTGAGATGGAAAAGACACTGTCAGACCCTATTTTGTGTCACCTTGGTCTGCCATGCTTGTTGATCAAACATCTTCCCAATATGATGGTTTCCAGCCAGCTTCCACTGCTTCACACAGCTCAACCGGGGAGGCGGGGGGTGACACACACTGACCCATGGACAAATCATGTTTCCAGGGTATGGAAAACACTAACTAGTCTTGGACTAGGGATCAAACAGCTCCTCAATTTTAAAACTAAATCACATGGTTAGATGGCTAGTACATCTGAGGAATGGAAATTTGATGCATCCTATAAAATAAACTCACAGATTTTCATTTATTATTTCCTTTATTTTTGTATAAAAATAATATTTATTGGTCTTCTCTGGTTAAGAAAGTAATACCTGTAAGGAAAAAATTTAGAATATACAGATAAACACAAAGAAGAAAATAATCTACTACCTATAATCCTACTACCTGGGAATAACCATTGTTAGCACTTTTATTACACAGTCTAGTTTGAAGACACATTTTTTTTTTTCTTTAGAGAGTAATAGCAGTGATTTTCATGTGGAATATAGCAAGCTGAGAAAAGTTTCATGCATACTCTAACAACAACAATAGAATCAGACAAACAGTAAGTTTATGGCTTTCTTTGAACCCCTCAGGAATCTGAGATCAATGAGTAATCAACTGGCTTGAAATCTAGAGACAATTGCCTAAGAGACAAACAGGGAAAAAGCACTTGCTTACCCGGGGCAGAAGCCACCTGACAGGAAAAATGCAGCTAGAATAGTTAAGGCATTGGTGGAGGCAAGTGGGGTTGGCAAGAGAGTGTACAGCTATATTGGAAGTTCTCACCCTCTTGCATGATTTTTTCTCTGTGGATCCCACAAAAACCCTGTTGAGAATCCTGGAGAGATTTCCCTTTTGGTGTAGGCCTGGGGGAGAGTAACAGCAGATGCTGCAATAGGGGCATGAAACCCACCCACACACTTGTCCCTGTCTACTGTAAGAAACAAGAGCCTCAATTCTGAGGCATGGGAGTGGGCACCACTGTCACCTTTAGGGCACTGGGTGGAACACATTGCAGCTGGAGAAGTAAGCAGAACAAATGTCTACCCCTGGGGTAGGATCAAGAATGCCATGAAGAGCCTGGAACTACACCTGGAGGAGGGAACAATGAGACAGTCATACCCAGGAGACCCAGGGGTGTGGTGTTTGCCTGGGACTGAGGCTCAATCAGAATTAAGAGAACACCCTCCTCCCCTGCCCTGCACCACCAGAATAATAAGTGTAGAGAAGCAAGTCCAGTGGAGTACCGCTGGGATAGTTGCAGGAGCATGGAGACAGATCCAGTGAGGCATTGCACAGGGGAAGATGGAAAGGTGACGGTGAAACAGACACTGAGTGAAGCCCCCCAGCAAACCAGCCTGCACACTAAACACAGGGCATCACTACTAGATTTTGATCTGTAGGGTGGGCTGAGGAAGGCGCCTGTCTACAGGACAGTGCCACTCTCCCTTCACTTGCTAAATTCCTTCATGGAATTTCTGGGAATACAAGAATCAAGCCTCCCAGGCATTCTGTTAATCAAATAAGGAAATAAATCATGATTTATTTCATAGTTTCTTGAATAACCTACCAATGGGACATAAGACCTGTGGGCCTCTACCAATACACTTCTCACAGATCCTGCAAATGTTACAGGTGTGCCTGTGTGGGAGGTGGACTCGCCTGGTGTTATTCAGCAT
>NW_007729222.1:54093-56042 GCF_000696425.1 Galeopterus variegatus | reverse complement strand
TTTTATGTCTGTTGATTAGTAACTCCTCATTTCTCCCTCCTTCCAGCCTCTGGCAACCACCATTTTCTTCTTTGATTCTATAAATTTGACAATTGTAGATATCCCATATAAGTGGAATCAGGCAGTATTGGTCTTTCTGTGACTGGCTTATTTCACTTAGCATCATGTCCCCAAAGTTTATCCACTGTTGTCACATATTGTAGAAATTTCTTCTTTTTTAAGGCTGAACAGTGTGTATATACCACATTTATATAGTACGCATATACTATACTATACCATATATAGTACTATATATACCATGTACATATATAGCACATCTATTGTATGTATATTCACGTTTTCTTTATCCTTTCATCTGTTAATGGACATTTAGTTTGTTTCCACGTCTTGGCTGTTGTGAATGGTGTTACAACAAACATGGGAGTGCTAATGTCTATTTAGGATTCTGATTTCAATTCTTTTGAACAAACATCCAGAAATAACATTTACAAATCACATGGTAGTTCCATTTTAAATTTTTTGAGGAACCTTGATAAAGTTTTTCATGGTGACTGCACCACTTTGCATCCTCACCTATAGCATGCAAGCGTTCCAGTTTCTCCATATCCTTGTCCATTTGTTGTCTTTTTCTTTTTTTTTTATAATAGCCTTTCTGACAGCAATGAGGTGACAGCTCATTGTGGTTTTGATTTTAATTCCCCTGATAACTGTGTTGTTGAACATTTTTTCATATACTTATTGGGCATTTGTATGTCTTGTTTGGAGAAATGTCTATTCATGTCCTTAGCTCATTTTTTAAATCAGGTTGCTAGGATTTTTTCATATTAAGTCATAGGAGTTCCTTCTATTTTGGGGAGATTAACCCCTGAACAGATGTGTTGTTCGCATATATGTTCTCCCGCTCCACAGGTTGCCTTTTCCCTACGTTAATTGCTTCCTTTGATGTGCAGAAGCTCCTCAGTTTGATGTTTTCTTCCTTGTTTATTTTTGTTTTTGTTGCCTATGTTTTTGGTGTAAAATTCATGAAATCATTGCCAATATCAATGTCATGAAGCTTTTTCCCTTATGTTTTCTTCTAGGAGTTTTACTGTTTCTAGTTCTTAATTCATTTTGAGTTAATTTTTGTAGATGATATAAGATATGTAGAATGCATGACTATTTTTGAAATGGTCTTTTCAAGGTGAGAATTTGAAAAATTAATGAAAGCCTTTTTTTTCACATGATGTATTAGTCCATTTCTGTTACTTATTACAAAATACCTGGACCTGGGTAATTTATAAAGAAAATGAAATTAATTGCTTACAGTTTTGGAGGCTGGAAAGTCCACAGTGCAGGGAATATATCTGGTGAGAGTCTTGGTGGTAGCAACAGTGACCCAGAGGTCTCATAAGGCAGAAAATGCCAGTGCAGAGAGAGATTAACTTCCTCATTTACTCTTCCTTTAAAGCCCTCCAAACCATGCCCATGACCAATATTTTTAATCCATTCACTATGGCATGGTCCTACAATCTAATCACTTCTTCAACACCCTACCTTTCAATTACCATAATAGGATTTCCCACCCTCTTAATACTGTCACAGGGAGGACCAAGCCTCTAACATATTAAACTTTTGGGGGGACATAATTCAATCTATAATACATGACCTATGAAGCATCTGTAAAATAGTATACTAAAGCTAACAAAAATAAATAAATGACATCAACTGTTCATTTGTTTAAACTTCAGGATAGCAGTTTTAATTATTTTGAATAAATAAAAATAAAAGTTTATAATTGCATAAATGAAAAAGCATTTTTTACTGCATTGTCTGTATATATAAATACCATACCTATAATTTTTTCCCAAATTGGTCCACAATATTATATGTCAATTACTTCACAGATATTGGGGCTTTGTTACTCACTGCCAGAAACCTCCTTAGCTAGTTCAGACTTGTATGTTTTTTTA
>NW_007729222.1:53524-54020 GCF_000696425.1 Galeopterus variegatus | reverse complement strand
TTTTTTCCCAAATTGGTCCACAATATTATATGTCAATTACTTCACAGATATTGGGGCTTTGTTACTCACTGCCAGAAACCTCCTTAGCTAGTTCAGACTTGTATGTTTTTTTATTACTGGGAAATTTAAATGAATTAAACACTCAAACTCTAATATAGATAATCCATTATTCTGGAAGCTAAGTAAACCATCTCTTCCCTGTGAGAATCAGTAATTCAAAACCAAAGTCCCCCAATTGATCTATAAATTCAATGTAATGCTAATTGTTATCCCAGCAGGACTTCTTTGTAGATATCTCTTATGGACTGAATATTGTGCTTCACCAAAATTCATATACTGTAGTTCTAACACTTAATATGACTGTATTTGGAAATAGGGCCTTTATGGAGGCAAGTAAGGTTTAATAAGATCATAAGGGTGGGACCTTGATCCAATAGGATTAGTGTTCTTATAAGAAGAGACACAGAGAGCAGGAGTTCTCTCTCTCTCTCTCTCT
>NW_007729222.1:41082-52432 GCF_000696425.1 Galeopterus variegatus | reverse complement strand
AGGGTTGCGATCCCCTTACCAGTCACGAAAAAGACAAAAAAAAAAAAAAAGAAAGAAAGAAAAGAAAGAAAGAAACTGAATTACCTTGATCTGGGACTTCTCAGCCTCCAAAACTGTGAGAAAAAACATTCTGTTGTTCAAGTTACCCACTTATGGCATTTTATTATGGCAGCCCAAGAGAACTATAATATCAATAAGCTGACTCCAAAAATTTGTATGGAAAGCAAAGAAACTAGAACAGCCAGAACAATTTTGATAAAGAAAACAAAGATGAAGATGTCACACTAACTGATTTTAAGATTTATTATAAATTTACAGTAATCAAGACTATATAGTGCTTACAAAAGGATAAACATATAGATTAATGGAACTGAATAGAAAAGTCCAGAAATTGATCTACACAGCTATGGTTGACTGATTGTTGAGTAAGGTACAAAGTCAATTCAATAAAGAAAGAATATTCTTGCTAACAAATTGTGCTGAAACAATTGGACATTCACCTTAAAAAATTAACATCAACTAATATCTTATTCTTTATACAAAAATTAATTCAAAATCTATTACAGACCTAAATGTAAAATGTATAATTATAAAAATTTTAGGAAAAATAGAAAAATCAGGCAAAGAAAAGATTTCTTAAATATGACACCAAAATTATGGTTCATTAATGAAAAAAATTGATAAATTTGAACTTGTCGAAATGAAAAAAACTTGTCTCTGGAAAAACCCTGTTAAAAGAATAAAAATACAACCTACAAAGTGAAAGGAAATATTTATTAATTATATATCTGATAAAGAATTATGTCCAGAATATATGTGTTTACATACATATCTGAAAACTCAACAGTGTTCCAATAAAAAATGAGAAAAATATTTGAACAAACACTTCCTCAAAGATGTGTGTGTGTTTGGTTCACTAAGAAGCACAGGACAGTTGTTCAACATCCTTAGTCATGAATAAAATGTGAATTAAAACCACATTGATATACCAATACACCCTCATTAGAATGGCTAAAATAAAATAAAACTGCCTCTACCTAGTATTGGTGATAACGTGATAATGTAGGAATGCAAAACGGTACCTGAAAAACAGTTTGGCATTTTTTTATCAAATTAAATATAGGCTTACTATACAACTCTAAAATTCTACTTCTAGACACTCTAGAGAGATGGAAAGTTATATTCACACAAAAACTTGCGTGCTGGTTTTATAATAGAAATATTCTTAGTTGTCAAAAAATTGGCAACAAACCCAATGTTTGTCAGTGTATAAATGGATAAATACTGTGGTGCATTCATACAATGGGCTATAACTAAGCAATAAATAGGAGTGGATTATTGATGCCCACAACATGGATGAATCTCAAGTGCATTGTGCTAAGAACAAGAAGGCAGATAAATGGTTAAACACTGCGTACATCCGTTTATATGACATTCTGGAAAAAGAAAATCTTTGAGAACACACCAGTGGTTTACAAAGGTTCATGTTCTAACTACAAAGGCGTGGTATATGGGCAATCTGGGGGAAAGAAGGGAACCATTCTGCATCCTGATTGATGTAGTTGTTACCCGACTTGATATATTTGTCAAAATACACAGAACTACATACACTCAAAATAAAGTGAATTTTACTGTCTGGACAATTTTTTAAAAATTTAAATGTATGTAAGAACAAACAAAACAAACAACAAAATATAATTAGAATGCTCCCAGTTGCCACCACTGCACTGCTATCTCCGCAAATTGAACACTTGTCTTCTCTTTTGCTACTGTAGACTCTATTCCCACAGCCCAGCCAGACTAACCTTTCAAAAACATAGATTGGTCTTTACTTCTCTGCTCAAACCTACAGTCTTCCCATTACATTCAGAATGTAACCAGAGTCCGAACACTTGTCTTCTCTTTTGCTACTGTAGACTCTATTCCCACAGCCCAGTCAGACTAACCTTTCAAAAACATAGATCGGTCTTTACTTCTCTGCTCAAACCTACAGTCTTCCCATTACATTCAGAATGTAACCAGAGTCCTTAAAATGGCTTATAAGAGCCTTTATGATTTGCTCCTCCTCCTCCATGACTTTCCTGTGGAAATATTCCCTCTTTTCCCTCTGTCTGGAACATCCTCCCCCAGGTATTCACTCCTACCCAGTCTTTCCTCATGATCATTATTTCAATAAGGCTGAACCTGACCACCCTATTCATTGCTAGAAGGTGTCCCTACCCAGTCCTCCCAATTCCCCTGCTCAACTTTTCCTATGTCTACAGCATGTATCCCCTTCCATTAAACCAATTCATTTATTTCTATATTTGTTGTTCATTATTCACTTTCTCCTACTAGAACATAGGAACAGGAAGGCAAAGGTCTTTGCATGTTTTATTTTCTGATGTAACCCAAGTACCTTAAAAAGAGTCTGCCATTTAATAGGAGCTCCGTAAATGTGTATGAGAAATAATTGAATACTTACAGAATCTATAAGGCTTGCTGGGAAGTAACTTCAAGAATATATAAAAGAATCTTCTAAAGACCTGTTAAAAGCAAAATTATAATTGCTCTACATGACCTGGCACTTTCACTAGAACATCTGTGGCCACTTCTAAATGGCTAGAACTAGAGTATTTCTATTTTAGGCCCAGCTCTGTGTTATGAGACCTTAAGCAAGTTGTCTTCTTCCTAGGACTGTTTTCTGTTCTACAGGATGAAGTGTTTGGGAAAAAAAACTTTTTAAGACCTGCTATAGACTTAGTGGAGGTTCATATAGATTCGCGCAATAGAATCACTTCAGAAACTTTTATAACACATTGATGCTTGGGCAACATCTCCAAACATTCTAATGTAATTAATCTTATGAGGCTTAAGCACTGATAGATCGCCAGTGTGGAGACCCACTGACCTGAAAAACATGGTTCAACTGAGTTCAAAAACAGTCTTCCACAGGTGTAAGTTAATGTGTTCAGATGCCTGCTGTTAAAGTTGAGTATGGATCACATTAAGGTGATTGTATTGAGATGTGGCTTGTTGAATTGAACAATGTCACTAATGCTGCAGATACTACCACGGATGGATACTGAGGAGCTGCATAGTCAAAAGTGGCCATAGCTGAGCTCCATGCAGGCTTCTCACTTCACTGCTTCCTTTGAGTACAATGACTGTTGATTTTTACACTCCTTAAGTTGCTGAATAAGCCTTACATCTCACCTGTTTCCTCTCTATGCCTATATCTTTAAAGCTAAGGACATTTACTTATGCCTGCTCAGGTGGATCTTGGTCATTTTACTGCTCGCTTAGGGGTTGTGCAGGCCCTGTACACTAATTCCTTCGGGTTCTCTAACTTTTATTAAATTTTGGGTTTAAAACTTCAAAATTTTCACTCTGACTTGTTCCAGAATTCTGAAACAAACCCACTGATTTCTATGTTCTGAGACCACATTAGAAAAATAATGCCTGGCACCCTCCCATGACCTGAGGAGCTCAAATTTGGACAGCCACTCTCCAGAACCACCTGCCTAATTGCACCTCCCTCTTCCCACTCTCATAATTGGTAGAAGCCTACATTTTGGAGAGCAGTGCCACAGGGACCACGATTGAGAACCTTGGCAAAGCTAAAAAACTAGAAAGGAAAATGTCAGTCAAACTAATGTGTCGAAGGGTTTCATGATGACATATTTTCCACTTGCTTTTTTTAAAAAATGAAATTTCCAACCGTGTATTTGAACACAATGTACAAAAAGTTACAAATATCCTGCATTAATTTTTTCTTTTTGAACTTCATTGCTTAGTTTTTGGCAGGTGCAGTGATCATTGCAATTGCAGAACACAGGAAAGTTCTACTTTGTTTTGTAAATTAAGGCTCTGAGTCTTAGCAATCAAGAATTTTTTAGGACTTTCAATGCACACAGATATTTTCCTTGTCTCTTAACAAGTATGATACCCTAATGTGTGACATGTAAAGTACAGACTGAACCACTTCCCTACAACAGTAATTTCTTTTAACATGTTTTTTTCTTTTTCATTACTTTTAAATGGGGAAATATATACTATACCTGTCAGATATCCTGTGGAAAAAACCCTCAAAGTTAGCGATTAGTACTCTCAGTTGAGGTAGTCATGAGAACCCCATGAGACTCACCAGGAGTGCTGGGGAGGGAGAGGGAAATATTATGAGGCTCACTTCTCAGTTTTGTACCCAACCTCAGAATGGATCGTGAAGTGCAAGCTTTAGTCAGACAAATCCTCTTTCCACAGGGAAGAGGGAAAACCATGACAATGAAGAACCTTCTTTGCACTCTCCAAGACACCAAGTTTAGTGTCACATCAGGACTGGTTCAGAAAATATTTCGATAACTGGTCCCTCTGCCTGTTGGCCTGTTGCACATCTGGTTCCTTCTGGTCTGGTATGTCTTTAAATGCTCTCTTTTGAGAAATAGGTTCCCCAACTATCCAATCCAAATTTACCCTGTTGTATGCAATTCATACTGTGTATCACTGTGTATCACTCAGTCTGCTCCCTATTTTAGAATATAATCTCTATGAAAATAGGCAGGGATCTTGCTGTTCCTGTTACTTACTCCTCAGTATGCAATTATCGACAATAGTACCTGAACCACTGGACATTCTCAGGGAGTGCTATGGTCTGAATGTTTGTGTCTCCACAAAAGGCATACATTGAAACCTAACCACCAATATGATACTATTAGGAGGTGAGACTTTTGGGACGTGATTAAGTCATTTCTCATGAATAGAATTACTGCCCTTATAAAAGTGGACCCAGAGAGCCACCTTTCCCCTTCCACCACGTGAAAGCACAGAAAGAAGTTACCATGTATAAACCAGAAAGCTGGTCCTTACTAGACACCGAATTTGTGAGCACGTTGATCTTGGACTTCCCAGCTTCCACAACTGTGAGAAATACATTTCTGTTTATAAACCACCCAGTCTATGGTATTTTGCTATAGAAGCCCAAACATACATTTGTTGTTTGTGGAGTGGACATTTGTTGGAGGGTGAGAGCATGAATAGTCCGAGGAAAGGAGTGAAAAGAATCCAGCAAATACAAACCCTTAAAATCTCCAAAATAAGGAGATGTGGGCACAGAGATAACATGGGGGTCATTGTGATAGCAGATCATGTCTACAAAACAAAGATCCTGGCATGCCACTGCATGTGAGACATGGAGCTTTCCTCCCCTACCTGGCATTCCAGCCCACAAAACACCTGATTATGCTAGGCAGAATGAGTCCCCCCAAAATTTTCACCCCTCAATTCCAAAAACATCTGAATATGTTATCCTACATGGCCAAAGTGACTTTGAAGATATACTAAGTTAAGCATTTTGAGGGCCGGCCCGGTGGCGCACTGCTACAGTGCGCTGCTTGAGAGCGTGGTGGCGCGCTCCCGCCGAGGGTTCGGATCCCACATACAGACCGGTTCCCGCTCACTGGCTGAGCGAGGTGCGGACACAACACAGAGGGTTGCGATCCCGTTGCCGGTCCCGGTCCGGTACGGGCGTGACACTGAGGGTTGCGATCCGTTGCCGGACCGGAAAAAAGACAAAAAGAAAAAAAAAAAAAAAAAGATGTGCACTATTTACTCCTTGTAATACACCACTTGACAACAACATTTCTTTTTTTTTAATTAAATTTTTTACTTTGAAATAATTGTAGTCCCACATGCAGTTGTAAGAAAGAAAAGAGATCAATCCTATGTGCATTTTACCCATTTTACTCAATGGTAACATGTTGCAAAAACTATAGTACAACAACTAACATATTGACATTAATACAGTTAGAATATACAATATTTCCATAACCTCAAGAATCTTTCATGTTACCATTTTATAGCCACATCCACTTCCCTTCTTTCACACTAGTCCTTAATCTCTGGCAACCATTAATCTACTCTTCACTGCTACAATTCTGTTATTTCAAGAATGTTATATAAATACAATCAAACAAAAATGTAACTATTGGGATTGCCTTTTGCACTCAGCATAATTCTCTGGAGATTCACTCAGGTTGTTACATGTATTGATAGTTTATTCTTTTTTTGATTGCTGACTAATATTCCACAGTATGGATATACCAGTTTCTTTACCATTCATCCACGATATTCCTCACCTCATACATTTGTAATTTCTTTGTGATACCAGTCTTTTGTCAGATATCTAGCTTACAAATATTTTCTCCCATTTGTAGCTTGTTTTTCATCCCCTTAACAAGGCCCTTCTCAGAGAAAAGTTATTAAATTCAATGAAGTCTAATTTATCAAATTTTCCTTTTATGGGTTGTGCTTTTGGTGTTAATTCTAAGAACTTTTGCCCAGCCTAGATCCCAAAGATTTTCTCCTTAGTTTTGTATTAAAAATATTATAGTTTTGCATTTTACATCTAAGCCTGTGACCCACTGTAACTTATTTTTTGTATATGGTGTGAGATGTTGTCAGGATCTTTTATTAAAGTGAATGACCAATTGCTTCAGACCCTATCTGTTAAAAAGGCTGACTTTCCTCCATTGAATTGCTTTGCACCTTTGTTAAAAATCAAAGTGTATTTATATGAGTCAAAGTGTATTTATATCAAAGTCAAGTGTATTTATATGAGTATATTTCTGGTTTTTCTATTCTGTTCTATTGATCTATGTATCTATCCCTCCACCCATAATACACACTCTTAATTACTGTAACAATATGTCTTTAAATCAAGTGTAATGATTCCTACCACTTTATTCTTTGTAAAAATTGTTTTATCTAGTCTAGTTCCTACACTACAATTGCCTCAAGACTGAAAATACATGCAGTGTCAGAGAGAGCCACCCCCCACCCAAGTAGTTTATAAATGTTAAAAATAGAAAAGCTCAGGAGATGAGTGAGCTTATAGGAAAAGCGGTGAGCTAAATTTGGGGAGAATGGCATCTTTACAATGCTGAGTACTCCAATTCATGAGCACAGTAGATCTCAACATTTATTTAGAGTTTCATTGATTTAATTCATCAATATTTTGTAGCCTTCGGCTACAAGTCCTATACATGTTTTGTTAAACTTACAGCTAAGTGTTTTGTTTTTTGATTAAAATTAAATAGTGTTATATTTTTAATTTCAATGTCCATTACTTGTATATAGAAATACTATGTATTTTTGTGTGTTGATTTCATATCCTGTGACTTTTCAAGGAGTTTTTAGTTCTAGGCATATGCTTGGGTTAAATGTGTCCCCACAAATTTCATGTATTCTAAACTTACTTTGCATTGCAACAGTGTTGAGAGGGTGGGAAATCCAATTACAGTATTCGAAAGGTGAGGCCTCTAAAAGGTGATTAGATTGTGAAGACTGTGCCTTAGGGAATGGATTGATCCATTCATGGAGTAATGGGCATGATTCTGATGGTTTTAAAAGGAGAGCAAGTGAGGAGGTTGGCTCTCTCTTGTTCAGCCCACTTTGGTCACCCTGATTGCCATGGGACATTGTTTAGAGTTCCACCCAGAAGGCCCTCACCAGACGTTTCAGGTATTCAGTTACAAGCAACAGAAATGGACTAATACAGCATAAATACATTCTTTGGGACTTTCCACATAGACAATTATGTATTCTGCAAATAGAGATAGTTTTATTTCTTCTTTTCCAATCTGTACACCTCACATTTCCTGTTTTGCCTATTGCACTGGTCAGAGCTTCCAGTGCTATGTTGAATAAGAGCAGTGAGAGAAGACAGCCTTGCTTTTGCCTGATCTTAAGGATTAAGTAAAATGTTAGTTACAAGGGTTTAAAAGATGATTTTTATTGAATTTAGGAAGTCCTCCTCTATTTCTATGTTTCTGAGAGTTTTTAACCATAAAAGGGTGTTTCATTTTGCCCAGTGCTTTTTCTTCATTGATTGATACAGTCATATATTTTCCCTTTTACTCATTAACATGGTGGACTACATTGGTTGATTTTCAAATACTAAAGCAACTTTGCACCCCTAAAATAATCCCCACTTGTTAACAGCTGTATAATTCTTTTTATATATTGCTGAATTCTGTTTGCTAATATTTTAAGAATTTTTGCATCTATATTCATGAGAAATGTTAGTTCTCAATTTTCTTTTTGTCTTTCTCTGGTTTTGCTCTTAAGGCAGACTAGCCTCATAAAATGAATTGGAAAGTGTTCATTTCTCTTCTATTTCCTGAAAGAAGTTTTGTTCAATTAGTGTCAGCTTTTCTTTAAATGTTTGGTAGAACTCTCCAGTGAAACTATCTGGTCCTGGAGATTTTGGGGGGGGAGGGTTTTCTTTTACGGAAAATTCAATTTCCTCAATAGTTATAGGAATTAGCTATTAAAATGATGCTTTTTATGGAGAGTCAGTTTAAGTAGTGTATTAGTTTCCTGTGGCTGTCATAATAAAGTACCACAATCTAGGTGGCTTAGAACAAAAGAAATTTATTGTCTCACAGTTCCAAAGGCTAAAAGACTAAAATGAAAGTTAACAGAAAGTCCATGCTCCCTATGAAACCTTAACTCTTCCAGCTTCTGGTAGTCCAGGTGCTCTGTGGCTTGCGGCAGTATAATCCTCATCTCTGCCTCTGTCATTTCATGGCAGTCTCCCTATGTCTCTACATATCATCTTCAGTCTATGCATGTTTATAACCAAATTTCCCCTTTGTATAATTACATCAGTCATATTGAATTAGGGCTCACCCGAATGACCTTACCTTAACTTGGTTAAATATACAAAAACCCTATTTCCCAAAAAAATCACATTTGGAGGTACTGGGGGTTAGAATTTCAGCATGTTTGGGGGGGCGGCACAATTCAATGCATAACAGACAGTTTGTGTTTTAGAAGGAACTGATTTATTCCATCTAAGCTGTCAAATTTAAGTGTACAGAATTGTTTATAGTATTATTTTTGTAACCTTTTGATGTCTGCAGAATCTATGGTGATATTCTCTATTTCATAGCTGATATTGGTAATTTGGATCTTCTCAGTTTTTTTAATTGGTTTTTCTAAAAGTTTATTAATTTTATTGTTTTTTTTAATTTCTTTTCTGTTTCAACTTCATTGATATTTGCTCTTTTTTTCTTTATTATTGCCATTCTTCTTGATTTAGATTTATTTTGCTCTTCTTTTTGGTAGGTGCTTGAGATGGGAGTTTAGATCATTGACTTGAGAATTTTACATTTTTCTAGCATATGCATTTTGTGCAATAAATTTCCCTATCAGTGCTACCTAATTCTTTGTTATATTTTTATCTTCCCTGACTTCAAAGTATTTTTAAGGTTTCCTTTGAGACTTTCTTTTTGACCCATGGGTTATTTAAAAGTGCATTGTTTAGTTTCCAAGTGTTTAAATATATTACTTTTATCTTTCTGTTCTTGATTTCTTTTTTGTTTACATTATTATGGGTGACATACTCCACATGATTTCAATCATTTTAAATTTATTGAGGTTTGTTTTGTGCCCCAGGGTATGGTCTATCTTGGTATATGTTCCATGGACACTTGAAAAATATGTATTCTGTTATTTATAAACAGTGTTCTACAAATCTTGATTAGGTCCTGTTGGTTGATGATTGTGTTGAGTCTTTTGGTATCCCTGATAATTTTCTGCATAGTTGTTCTACCAGTTGTTGAGAAAGAGTGGCTGGAGTCTCCAGCTATAATTGTGAATTTGTCTATTTCTCCTTTCAGTTCATATTTTGCAGCTCTCTCATTTGGTATGTCTACATTTAGGGTTGCTATATCTTCTTGATAGAGTGACTATCTTATCACTAAAGAATCTCAGTTCTCTGTGTCTGGTCATTTTCTTTGCTCTGAGATCTAATGTATCTGATATTAATATGACCAGTCATGCTTTCTTTTGAATAATGTTTATGTGATATATCTTTCTTCAACTCTTTTACTTCCAACCTTCCTATATGAGTATAGTTATATTTCAAATGTTTCTTATAGATAGCATATAATTGGGTCATGTTTTTAATCCACACTGCCTATCTCTGTCTTTGAATTGCTATATTTACATCATTTACATTTAATGTAATCATTGGTATGCTAGGGCTCAAAACTGACTTTTTTTGTCTTTCCTTTGTTTTCTCTCTTTTTAGTTTCTGTTTACTTTTTTCTGCCTTACTGTGGATTACTGAAACATCTTGCAAAAATTTGAACTTGATTTATCTATACTGTTTTTGAACGTATCTATTGTTACAGCTTTTTAAAGTGATTATAGTCTCCTGGTGTTGTCAGTTTACCAGTTTGAGCAAAGTGTATAAACCTTACCTCTCTTACATCCATTTACTGTCTCCATTTTATAATATAATCGATTTAAATGTTTCCTTTACATGCATTTAGAAGCACATCAGGCAATGTTATAATTTTTACTTTGAATGTCAAACATAGTTTAGAAAACTCAAGAGGAAAAGGAAATTCTGTTGTATTTACTATATTATTGCTTACCATGTTCTTTTCTGATGTTCCAAGATTCCTTCCTTGTTTCATTTCTGTCTGTAGAACCTCTTTTAGTCATTCTTTTAAGATAGGTTTGCCGGAATCCTACATTATTTTTAACCTTCATTTTTAAAGAATTTTTTCACTGGATGTAGAATTGTGTTGATAGCTCTTTTCCTCAGTGCTTGAAAAAAATATGTCTTATTCTGGTCTCCTTGGCTTCTGATGAGAAATGTGTTGTTATTTGAACTGTTTTTCCCCTGTGGGTAAGATAAGGCTTCTTACCCACTAATAAAACAATAAGTGTTATATTTTAGTTACTGTATTATTCATTCCCAAAATCTCCCTTTAGTTCTCCTTTACATTTTCTACTTATTTGCTGACAATTTCTTTCTGACTTTCCAATTTTTTATTTGTTTCAAGCATGTTTGTATTGCTTATTGAATTATTTTTATGATGGCAGTTTAAAAATCTTTGACAGATAATTTTAACATCTCTGTCATCTCAGTGTTATGATCTGTATTATTACATTTCTGTTGCTTATTAAAAATACACAGAACTGGGTATTTTATAAAGAAAACAAAATTTATTGCTTACATTTTCTAAGGCTGGGAAGTCCAAAGTCTAGGGAACACAGCTGGTGAAGTTCTTGGGGGTGGCACTAGTGGTGGCAGGTTATCATATTGACAAAATGGGAAAGCAGAGAGAGATACTAACTGCTTCATTCACTCTCCTTTAAAAGCCCTCAGAACCATGCCCCCGACCACCATTATTAATCTATTTACTAGGGCATGGTCCTACAATCTAGTTACCTCCCCAGGCCCCCACCTTTCAATTATCATAATTGGATTTCCCATCCTCCCAACAGTCATGGTGTGGGCCAAGTTTCTAATACATAAAACTTAGGGGACACAATTCAACCTTCAATGAGTTGGGGG
>NW_007729222.1:39240-40422 GCF_000696425.1 Galeopterus variegatus | reverse complement strand
AAAAATACACAGAACTGGGTATTTTATAAAGAAAACAAAATTTATTGCTTACATTTTCTAAGGCTGGGAAGTCCAAAGTCTAGGGAACACAGCTGGTGAAGTTCTTGGGGGTGGCACTAGTGGTGGCAGGTTATCATATTGACAAAATGGGAAAGCAGAGAGAGATACTAACTGCTTCATTCACTCTCCTTTAAAAGCCCTCAGAACCATGCCCCCGACCACCATTATTAATCTATTTACTAGGGCATGGTCCTACAATCTAGTTACCTCCCCAGGCCCCCACCTTTCAATTATCATAATTGGATTTCCCATCCTCCCAACAGTCATGGTGTGGGCCAAGTTTCTAATACATAAAACTTAGGGGACACAATTCAACCTTCAATGAGTTGGGGGGGGTGATATTCAATCTGTTACAAGATCTAATGATTTGTTTTGTTTTTCATTCAGTTTGAAATCTTCCTGGTTCTTAGTGTGGTGAATAATTTTCCATTAAAGCCTGCTCATTTGGGGTATTATGTTAGGAGAGTCAAACATTGACTCTTCTTTAAATATCTTTTTCTTTTTTTCTTCCTAACTTCGGACACGGCTCCTGTGGGGCAAGGAAAATGGGGGTAGTGCTGCCTCATTACTACTAAGTGGGAGTAGAAGTGTAAAAGTCTAGGTTCTCCACATGGTTTCTGTTGACACTTGGGGAGAGAAGGTCCTCACTACTGCTAGGCAGGAGTGGGAGTTCAGGCTTCTCACGAGGCCTCCACTGCTGTCTGTCTGTCTGGGAGTGCTAGTTATTGCTTCCCATGTGAACTCCAGTGATGGGGGTGTGGGGGGGAACTCATTATTTCTGGACTACAGTGAAAGTTTTGACACTCCACTATGACTTCTGACACTACCCCAGTGCACAGTTGGTGGGGTCGGGGGGGGGGCAGCACTCATTACTGTTGTGTGGGGGTGAAAATACAGGCTCCATTGACACCAAGGTGGGGAGGGAGGGCCGATGCTTCCTGTGGGCATTTAAGGTCTTGGCTCCATACTTTGCCTTAACACCACCTATATAGGTGGAATGAAAAGAAGACCTTAAATTTCTGTGTGAATGTGGAAACCCAGGCTCTGTTGGCACCATGGTGGAAGTGCAGTAGGGAACAAGAAGAGGGGAGTGCTGTTACTGCCTGGAAGGAAGGACAGTTT
>NW_007729222.1:34557-38826 GCF_000696425.1 Galeopterus variegatus | reverse complement strand
GAAGTGCAGTAGGGAACAAGAAGAGGGGAGTGCTGTTACTGCCTGGAAGGAAGGACAGTTTGGGCCCCTACTTAATCTTTTCTGATACCACCTGGTCCCAGGGATCATCTTGCTTCCTTAGAGCCTAGAGATGGTAAAATGTAGGTTCCCACTTAGCCTTGATATCACTGAAAGTGGGCCACACGATTTTTCTTGTAGTGTTAGGCCAAGTGAAGCTGTCACTGTCTGTAAATTTTGTTTTGCTAGGCTGTCCCTTTCCTGGTCCTTTGGCTAGAGAGAGGAGGCTTCTCTGTTGTGACTTTTTCTGTCCCTACCTGTTGACACTTAAACGTTTCCATCTTCTTCAGCCCAAGTCTGGAATATATAGACAAAATGAAAATCCCAGAAGCTCACCCTCCTGTCATTCTTCGAGTCCCAAGGTCTCTAGCTGATCTGCATTCTGTCCACCTTTATCTTACAGCTGTTTTATAGATAGTCTCCAGGGCTATCGATGTACTGACCAGGAGGAATAGGGAAAAGTATATTTACTCCTTTTTCCCTCATGTGAATGCCCCAGGGTTTTCTTTTCTTTTCTTTTCTTTTTTTTTTTTTTACTTGTTTTTTAATAGAAGGAAGAGGAGGAAAAGAATCAACAGTGTCTTCATCTTGCCAGACATTTGCTACTATCAGTGTCTTTCTTCTTAAAACAACTGTCATTTTTGCTCAAGGAGATACTGAGCAGACAATTGGGGACATTTGTGACATCTCTTCATTCCAGGTGCTGCGTGCTGGCCTTGGCCTCCTATGGATGTCATACGTAGGTTTTGAGATTTCTATGTGCACCCAGGGTTCTAACAAGGGGGAAAGATGACTGAATCACAACTCAGCAAAATGAGTTCGATGGAGAAATCTAAGAACCAAAACCAGGGGAGAAAGTCCAAGTAAAGGGAAAAGAGTTGGGAGGTCAAAGAGAGCGTTTTTCTGAGCGATCAAACATTACGTGGTAGAAGACAAACAAAAATAAAACAGAGAAACAGTGGAAGGAGTGGTGCGCTACCAGTGGGCGTTGTGGGCATTGCCAGGACTGAGAGCGTGAATGTGGGAAAGTGAGTGAACAACTTCAGGGCTCAGACCTGCCTTAGGCAGGGGAGAAAGGGAGGGGACAGGACGGGACTGTGGGGCGGGGAAAGAGAAATCTGTCGGAGTCACCTCTGCTGCTGAGGTCGCTCTGGAAGAGGGCAGGAGCCTGCAGAACAGTCGGAGCGTTGGCTAGGCGCTCTTGCAAGATCAGAAAGGACGGCGCGAGGCGACATCGGGCGGTCCCAGCGCGCGGCGCTTCCTGGCCGTGGAGGAGCGAGTCTCCCGGGCCCCGCCGCCGCCGCTCCAGCCTGCGCGCCTCTGTCCCTGCGCGCTCGGGCCAGGCGTTCTGGGAGCCGGGTCCTCGCAGCACAGGACCCGGACTTTCCGTCATTCTTCTCTGCGCGCCCATCAACAATGGATGGCAACTCCCTGCTCTCGGTACCAAGGTAAGAACCGCTTCCCCCTGTGCCCAACCCAATGACCCTCAAACTCTAGTCCGCGCTCCGGGTCGCTCGCGAACTTGCCCCGCAGCGCTTCGGTTGCCGCGGGGCTCCAGGAAGGAGACTGGCGTCGCTGCACTTGCAAATAAGTCTGGCCCGGGCTGTGCAAGCCGCTCTGGGGCCATCGTGGTCCCTGTCAACTGCCCGGCAGGGCGTGCTGCTGAGTGGGGCCTGTGCGCTGGAGCGGTACAGAGAGGACAACAGCAGCCCCGGGCCAGCCTCCAGGGCCGGGGGACTGAGGTCCCCTCTGCCCTAGCGCAGAGCCAGGAGCCGGGCTTTCCGTGGACACAGCCTGGAGAGGTTTCGCGCCTTGTGATGTGAACAGGTTCCCAGGTAGGGATGATCACCGGAGGGAACAGGACTAGGGCAAAGTACCCCCTTCCCATCCAGCTCGACCTGGGCGCGTATGTGGGCTCGCTGGGCTGGGAGGTCGGGAGGTGGAGGTGTGGGGAGGACCCGCACCTGCACGTCGCCCGGCAGCTACTGGACGGGGAAGACCTCGGTCTCCTCCAGTCCCACACACCCCCTGCCAGTCCGCGAGTTCCCCCTTTAACGTCTCAGACCAGGCGCGTCCCCTAACTCCACCCCGGCCCTGGGGTCCCCTCGCTGGGCAGGTCAGGGACGCCCCCTTAGACGCCGCCAGGTGGGAGTAACGTGTTCTCCAGGGCTGCGTCTCCTCCCGTCTCCTTCTCCCCACTCTCCTTCGGACTCAGTCCTTTGCGAATTTAAAGAACCTGAGATTTTTGTCTTTCTTCCCGCATTAAGCTCAGGGGTCCACTGGGGCTGCGGTCCCGGTCGTGTCCCCAGGCCGGGCCGGCGGCTTTTGCGCTCTGTGCGCTGGGCGTGGAGCGTCCCCACCGAGAGCAGAGGCGGGGCTCTCAGCGCCAGGCGTTCGCACCCCTGCTGCCCGCGCAGCCCCCATCAGGGTCGATCCGTTCATGTCACCGTTCCCCGAGCGAACACCTCGGTAGCTTCCAGCCGAGGTGACCAGGCACCGAAGAAACCCCTGGAGCTCGGATTCTTGGAGAGCAGCAAAGCCCAGCGTCCGGGGCAGGGCGCACACGGAGCTGATACGACAATGCCAAGGAGCCCGGGTCGCGGTGGGAAGGGAGGCGGGGGTGGCGGAGGAGGACGGAGACTGCTTTTCAAAGGCGTTGAAGGATGCCATCTAGGGACTCGTAGTATGTACATTCGGCGATGCAATTGTGGCGCTTCCTCAGCCCACAGGCATCTCCTCCTTAAGCGTCCCTTCCCTGTGGGGTCAGGAGAGGGCTCGTCAGTGAAACGTCTCTAACCCTTGCACACAGCACGGTCCGAGGACCACTGACTGAGTCTTGCCATTGTGACATAATGCGTGAAGAGGACAGTAAGGACCGCAGGAAGACTTTTTAAAACAAAACAAAAAATGCCACTGGTTTTCAGATAAACGTGTAAGACGTTTTGAAAGTCAAGTAAATGGGAGGGGAGGGTCACTTTGTGCATCCATCTATTCTATTGCCTAAGACAACGGCCGTCAGAATTGAAAGGGTGAACCAAGTGGTCCCAACATGCCCACAAACACACTTTTGACAACAGATTGCTCGCTTTAAATCCAGTGTTGTAGACCAACAGGGTGGTTCCTGAATCATGATTATATTCCTATTCAAATACCGAGACATTTTCTAAAATATTAGAAACACAATGTAGAAATAATTTCATAAAATTATTTCCGTTCCCGTACTATAAAATGACCTTATGAAGAGCAAACTAACTGCAGTGGTATTGCTCTGTATCCTATCAAAACGTTAATATAGATCTAAGATCAGCTGCAGCAAATTAAGCCTTTTGACTATGATTGTTTATTCACCAAAGGACGTCACATTTCCACAAATCGGTGTAGTGATTTCAGCTATTTTGTTAGCATCCTCATCTGTATAAACTCCAATAGATGAGTTAATTTTATTTTATGTTAGAAACATAATTTCCTTTCTATGAGACTTAGTTGAATGCCATAGATATTAATAGGAAAAAGTAAACTAGAATTTTTAAATGGTTTGTACAAATTCTGTATTAGTCATACCACTTGTCCACAAAACTTCGAATTTTAAAAAATTGATGATTGGGTACTTTATACAAGCTTTTTCAAGAAATGGCAATGGTTAGGAAATATCTAATTGTTACTGGTTAAGGCTTGTATTGTCTGAATCTGAAACGCTTTCAGAATCTAATAAAATTAAGTTGATGATTATAAATCAGTTTCTCTTAAGAATTATAAGACAATGTAAGACATTCTGTTTAACAATTGGACAGAGAAAATAAAATGGTTTCGTAATATATTGCATTAACTATAGAATACATTTTTCTGTTGGCTTTCCATTTTCTTAAAATTCTCAATTAAACAAAGATATAAATGACTGAAATTTTAATCAAGCAATATTTGGTAAAGATTGATCTCAAAATTTAATGTCTCATATACTTTAGAAACTTTACAGCATGGTTTTTTTTAAAAGGAAAGATTTATGGGTTTTGGAGTTATTATACTTTATTACCTTACCGCTGTGAAAGCTCCAGTTCATTTTTACTATGAATATTTTCATTTTTAAATGTGCAATAAGTTATGTGAATTACATTATGGATTTCTTAAAATCACTGATTATCAAAGCCAGAAGATGTCTCAAATTAGGAAACTGAGCTGTGGAGAGATTAAATGTTCCCACATCAGTTTCATTAC
>NW_007729222.1:32585-33561 GCF_000696425.1 Galeopterus variegatus | reverse complement strand
AAAAGTTTTAGTGGATGTTCTTTAGTCATCTGTTCTACAGGAAGTGTATTTGATTTGCTGGGGTGATATAATTAAGTATTAAAAAAAATAAAAGAGAATCAAAGGACTCTCATTCAGTGTATTCTGTATCACATTGTATTACAATACAGTAGTTTCCGCTTACAGAAGGAAACTTGCTTTCACTTATGTAGGAAACTAGTGTGTGTATAGAAAGATTTACATTTATCAAGTATTATCTCATATATTAAATTATTTGATCATCACATCCCTGTGAGTTAATTATGACAGATATTACAGTATTATCTCCACTTCCTAGCTGAAAACTCTGAAGCAAAAGGAAATTAAATAAAGCAAATAATTAGATTTAAAAATCCACAGAAACAGTATGTAGCAGAGCTACATCATCCACTCAGTTTTTCTGGCTTCAAGTCCAGTTTTTGTTTTTTCTTGGATTGATTAAAAACCCACACTTTATTTCAAATGAGGGGAAAAAAGAGATTTTGGTATACAGTTTGGGAAAACACTGATATCATTGGAACACATGAGGGCGGCCTAAAAGCAAGAAGATCATCTTTTAAAGTCAACAAGGGATGAAAACATCTTTTTTGCAAACAGAAATAATTTGTCACCTTGACCATATCTAAGCTTGAATTTGAAGTTTAAGGAGAAGGCTTTCCTCATCTTTCCTAAACATTTGGATGTTTATATTGTATTGTTTTGTTCTTTTTATTTTGTTTGGCTTACTGGATTTTATTTGAACAATAAAGTCTGTATATGGCATTTTGAATCAGAAAATCAAGTTCATCAAAGATGAACTTTTGAAAAAATAAGGTATATTGACTTAGGTTTCCTGTCCACTTGTTTTAACCAATCCAAATTATCACCTAGAAACATTTCTCTAAAACCCATCAGAGTCTCCAGGTTCTGTCTCTCAGACTGTTAGTTCTAGGAGGGAAAAAACAAACAAACAAACAAA
>NW_007729222.1:30299-31700 GCF_000696425.1 Galeopterus variegatus | reverse complement strand
AAACAAACAAACAAACAAAAAACAAACAAACTAGATTTATTTTTAATGAAGTAAATAACCCAGTACTGTATAATAGACTAAGGTCTTCCATCAAGATTTTATTGAAAGGTTATTTGTTTTGAAATTCATATAAAAGGAGAAATTCAACAGTATGCTTACATTTCTGTGTCCTATTTATGAAAACCTCTCGCAAAAGATTAATCTATTACTATTATCAAGTGAGGAGCTTTGACAAATACCAGATACTGCCTCAGGTGTAAACTTAAGATCATTCTCTATCCAAGAAGGCATGTTCTCCTCAAGGTGAGCTCTGGGCTTCAGAAACATCCCCCAATTCAGAATTCTCAGGGCAACACTACCCAATAGGTACAATTTCCCAGAGAGAAACTGAGGATTAGAAAATCCTGGTGCCCAGGACTCTGAGTGCCCATGCTGCTGCTAGGTAACGGGTGCCTGGTGAACAGATGGGAACTCTGAAGGCAACTTGCAATAGAAACAATGTTATCAAAAGTCTTAAAGTTCATCATTAAAACTACACTTTAGGTACAGGCAACTTTTATGGGTTCTTGACCTCCATAATGTGGTTCCTTTAGTAAAGTAAGTATCTGCTGCCAAATAATCAACTTGTAAATGAACATTAGGATGCATCTTGTTCACAAGGGGCCTCTTTTAGCTAGAACTACTCATTTAAATGGAGTTTTTCTGTGTTACAGAGAGTTACAGCTACCAATAATTGTGAGGAGGGGAAAAGGAAAAAGTGATGCTTAGTCCTGTTCTGAAATTAATGGCTGTGACTGCTTGGGCAAGTTCCTTGACCTGTTACTCATTTTTCTCCTGGATGTACTGACATAAATCCTGGATAGACTGATTTCCTAGGTCCCTTTGACTTCTAACCTTCTATAATGCCACGACCTTTATTGTAGCAGTAACTCTCAGTTGAGCATGATATGGATCAATGTCCTACTTTTTTGAAAGTGGAAGGTGAAATCAAGGCATTTAAAAGAACTGAGGCAAAACCCACCCATCTAAAAAAAACAGTCCAACTTGGTTTGTTTTGAATGTTCCCCTGTTGGTGGAGAGCAGCATTATGCTCACAGAAGGTTTAATAAAAGCTTACCCTTTTATAAAGAAGATAGCACAGTGATTAAGATCCTGGTTCACCCACGTATTAGTCATTGGTTATCCACTCCGGGGCAAGATGCTCACCCACTCTGTGACTTATTTTTGTCATCTAGGAAATGTTAACAACAACAACAACAACAACAGTGCTTTAAACACTTGAAAATGATGCTGTAAAGATGAGTTGAGATGATGTGTGAAGTACAAGGATCAGTAAACCTTTAGCTATTGCTGCCTATCATACTTAATAAACTCCTCTCAGTAAGATTGTTTCATGGTAGA